>NW_028261400.1:167500-385000 GCF_051295495.1 Thamnophis sirtalis | reverse complement strand
TGATAAGTGCAAATTTTCCCATTTCTCCAAATCAATTGCTATTTGTCGTTTTTTGTCTGGTATAGTTATCCTCCTTAAGAGTGCTACATCTAGGTGATAGGTATATCCCCAAATATTTAACCTTACTTGTATTTTGAATCTGAAACGTTTCTGACAGCTTTTCCTTTTGTGTTGCTGGGATATTCTTCGTCATGATCTTTGTTTTGTCCTTATTTATTTTCAAGCCTGCTACTTCTCCATATTCCTCTATTCTTTCTAGCAATTTGGGTGCTGTTTCTAATGGATCTTCAAGGATAAAAACTAAGTCATCTGCAAACGCTTGTAGTTTATACTCTTCTCTCTTAATTTTCATTCCTCTTATTTCTTCTTCTTCTCTGATCTTTCTGTTTAAGACCTTTAGTGTTAGGACAAAAAGTAGTGGTGATAGTGGGCAGCCTTGTCTCGTACCTCTCTTTATTTTGATCGGATCTGTTAGTTCTCCATTTACCATTATCTTTGCTGCTTGTTTCTGATATATCATTCGTATAGTTTGAGTGAATTTCTTGCCAAAATTCATCTGCTCCAGTTGCAAAAACATAAATTGCCAATTCACATTGTCAAAAGCCTTCTGCGCATCGAGGAACATGAGTGCCATTTGTTTTTCAGGAAGGGCCTCATAGTATTCCAAAGTATTCAAAATCATTCTCATATTGTCTTAAATTTGTCTTTTAGGTAAGAAGCCATTTTGATCTGAGTAGATGAAGCCATTTAAATATTTTTTAAGTCTCTCAGCTAGTATAGATGCAAATAGCTTGTAATCTGAATTTAATAAGGAGATTGGTCTATAATTCTTGATTTGTGTTAGGTCGGTCTCTTCCTTGGGTAGTAGTGTGATATACGCTTCTGACCATGACTTCGGTATTTTGCTCTCAGACATCACTTCATTCATGACTTGTAGGAGTGGGAAGGTCAGTGTTTCTTCAAATTTCTGTAAAATTCCACCGGTAGGCCATCTGGTCCTGGAGCTTTCCCATTGTTTTGTTTTTTAAGTGCCTCTGTTAGCTCCATCATTGTTATTTTACTTTCTAACATTGTTCTAATTTCATCTGGTACCTGGGGGAGATTGGCATCTTGTAAGTACTTTTTAACTCATCCCTCCTCCACCTTCTCTTGTTCATAGAGTTTAGCATAGTAGTCTTGTATAATATTTTTTTCTCAATATTTCCATACTGAATTTCTCCTTGTTTATCTCTTAGTTGAAATATTTTCTTTGTTTCTCTCTCTTTTTTCAGCTTATATGCCAACCACCTGCCTGGTTTATTCGTATTTTCAAAATAATTCTGTTTAGCACCTCTAATTTTTTGTGCCAGTTCTTCCTTTTCTAATAGGTCCATTTTATGTTTAATTATGTCCATTTTTATTTTAACATCTTTTTTTTGTGGTGCTCTCTGTAGTTCTCTTTCAAGTATTTTATAGTCGTTATCTAAAGCTTTATGCATTTGTCTTTTCTTTAAGTTTCTCTTCCTTGTGTAGTCTATTATCGAACCTCTGATAACAGCCTTCATTGTGTCCCAGAGATTCTGCAATGATGTATCTTCTTTCCTATTTTCTTTAAAGAAAAGGACTAACTCTTTTTTCCATTTTTTGTACAAACTCTTTTTCTTTCAATATAGTATTATTTAGTGTCCATCTAGGTCTTGCCCTTTGGCCTTTCCATTTAATTAAAATTGGATTGTGGTCCGCCCAGGTACTTGCTCCAATCTCAATTTCTTTTATGTTGGAGCTCAACTCTGCTGAGGCCCATATCATATCTATTCTAGAAAATGATGAATGTCTATTTGAGTAAAAGGGGTATTGTTCTTTTTTAGCATTTCTTTCTCTCCATATATCTTTTAGATTTACTTCATCTGTCATCCTAAAGAAGGTTTTCGGCAGAAGCTTTCTATTTAATTTTTTTGTTTTGTGTGTTTTATAGTCCATATTTTGATTCACAATGCCATTAAAGTCTCCCATCATGCAGATATCAACATAGTCTAGTTCCAAAACCTTTTTGTGTAGTTTTTTGTAGAATTCATCTTGTTTTTCATTGGGGGCGTAGATTCCGATTAGGAGTGTTTTTTTGGTGTCCATAATTTCCACCATCAGAATTCTTCCCTCTTCCTCTGCATAGACTAGTTTTGCTGAAATGTTGCCTTTAATCTAAAAAATGAAATATATATAAAATCCTCTTTTCTTGTAGTTCGCCAATGATGAAAACATTTTCCCAAGCTTTGGTCGAGTTAATAAGTGTTCATATTTCTTTTGGATATGTACTTCTTGTAGGCAAATTATGTCAAGTTGTAATTTCTCTAATTTATAAAATATTTTCTTTCTTTTAATTACTGAATTAAGTCCATTAATGTTAATTGTAATCATTTTTCTTTCTTCCATATTTATACTTTATATACAGGATTTATCATTCTAGTAGATCTGGGTTCTCGTTTTTCTTTATGGCTTCTATCCCCCGCTGCCCTTTCTTTCTCAATTCCACCTACTGCTCCTTCTATTTTTTCGGTCGCGGTTGCAGGTAGTTCCAGTAGTTGTACCGCTGAGTCATCTTTCCCAGCTTTCTCAGCCATTTCTCTAAAGTATTCTTCGTAGAAAGCTTCTGCCTTCTCAATTGTATCTATCCTGTGTCTTTGTCCTTGCCATGTACATAGTAAACCTTCCGGTATGAGCCATCTGTAATTAACACCTTTTTTTATCAATACTTTGGTCAGAAATTGGTATTCTCTTCTCCTCTCTCTCACCTCTCTCGGAATTTGTTTGAGAACTACAATCTCCTTACCTTTATATTCTAATTTTCTATCTCTCAATTTCTGTAAGATTTGTGATTTAATTGTTTTCTTAGTAAATCTTACATGCACTTCCCTTGGGAGAGCATTTCTCATTGCATATCTTGTGTATACTCGAAAGCTTTCGTCTATAATTTCTATTATTTTGTCCTGAGACATCTCGAGAACATCTATCAGAATATTTGAAATTATCTGAGCTAAGTTCTCTCCTTTTTCTTCTTCTATGTTTTGAAATCTTAAGAAGAATTCAGACCTATCCATCTCCCATCTTAATATTCCACTACTCTCTCTTTCTACATCACTTATTCTGGTCTCTAGCTTCTCAGTTTTCTTCTCTCCTTCTTGGATTTTATTTCCAATTTTTTGAATCCTGTCTTCATATTTCATCATCCAGTTGTGCATACTTTCAATTTTCCCTTCCATTTTATCAACTTTTTGCACTATGCTTTGGTTTTGTTGTTCCATTACCTCCATTTTTTTTCCATACTCTCAAACTTCTTTACAAGGATGTCTAACTTATCATCTTTACTGTTAATTCCTGCTTGCATTTTCTGCATCACTTGCATAAGTGTTTCAAAATTTGCTTCCTTCTCTTTTTCATGCTGGGGCATTGTCTGTGTTGTCCTCTGGCCTCCCGCAGGTGAGGAGGCGGAGGTTGATGTAGAGCCAAAAGGAACTGCTTTTCTACTCATAGCCAATTAGTATTAGAGGGTGGAAGGTTATAGGTACAATGGGTGAAGTACGTAGGGAACACAAGGGAGAAGAGGGAGAGATGAGGAAAGAGAGGGAGATAAAAAGGGAAAGAGAGAAGGGAAAAAGAGAAAAGAAAAAAGAAGGAACTCTTCCAACTATTTTGCTCAAAATTTAAAGTGAGCCATCTATTGATGTCCCAGTTTCTTCAAAAGAAAAAAAATACAAAAGGAAAATATAAAATAAAAAAGAACCCCCCCTCCAAAAAGAAAAGGAGGGGTACTTCAGGCTACAAGTGGGAAAAAGAAAAAAGAATGGTGTAAATAGTCAAAAGGTCAAAAAAAATGATCAAAAGGTCAAAAAGAATGATCAAAAAAGAAAAAAGATGTAAATAATCAAAAGGTCAAAAAGAATGATCAAAAAAAAAAATCAATGTCAATATCTCCCCAGCAGGATAGTATGAAAATGGTATTAAGAGATGGAAGGATGCCACCAAGCTAAAACAAATAGTTTTTTTGGACTCTTTCCCCCCCCCCCTAAGATAAAAGTCTTTTCAAGGTCATTCTCAGCTCTATTGTTTAGTCTAACAGAAATCCAGATAAGGAGGTGGTAACAGCTGTGTAAATAACATTTTCAAATGACAACTTTCTTCTTAATCAACCCATGCTTTCTGGGAATCAACCTGTTGTTTTCAAAGAGTTTATGAGTCATCCTCTTTTTTTTCTCTGTTCATTTTATTTGTTATCTGCTCTAGAATGTTCCCTATAATTGACCAACTGTGTCGATTATATTTTCTCTATATTTTGTCAGTATATGATTGACAATATTTTCTCAAAGTTTTTCATTCACTTGTGAAGATAATGGCAGTATTTGTATTCTATTTAACCATATTTGGAGATTGGACAATTGTAGAAGAAAGATTCAAAGTGGGATAAGAAACAAGATTTTCTGCTTTTCAAATTCCTGGATTTTCCTATTCTAGTTTCATCCTTTTCTGAAGAAGAACGAGTTTTGGAATATTTCTGAGATGAAACTGTACTTGGACCAGAATGGAGAGATAAAAGCAGATCTGGCTATTATCAGCAGGTTGGTCCTCCCCAAGGAAGATTCCAAGCAAGAGACTCTGGCGTATTTTCTAAGACAGAGACTTTCTATCAGACGAGGTGCTCTTTCATGGCTAAAGTTGCTCCATAGGGTGAGAGAAATTTTGGCGTCTTTTCTCTGTTTTCCAAACCCCAGGGTGGTTGGCCTTCCATGCCAGTTGGTGTCATCTAATGCAGTGGTTCCCCAAATGGGCGGTACCACCCACTGGGGGGGGTGGGATGACTTAGGGGAACGCTAAGAGGCAAGTGGGGCAGTAGGGAGGCGCTAAGAGGTAAGGAAGGTGGCAGAAGAGTGCTGGAAGTGGCCCGCTGTCAGGGCGCAAGACTCTACTTGAAATAACAGGGCCATAGAAGGAGATATAGTGTGTTGTGTCTGAAAAACAACCCCCAGAAAGGCCATCCAGCCTCCAGCGAGAGCCTCGTACCAGCGATAGGAAAGAAAATGGAGAAACACACACTTATGAGTGCATTTAAAAGCAAAGCAGAGAAGCCAACTCGTTTCTTTCCCAAGGCCCCTTCTCCCCGCTTGGGAGCTGCTCTCGAAATCCTTACCCAAAAAGCAAGGGCTTTGCCTGGCTATTCCGTTTTGTGCCCCTCCTCCCTGATTTATTTATTTTTTAAAAACCCGGATTGGAAAAAGCGATCCGGGGTCACTGTAGGAGCCGAGCTTCCTTCGGCAAGTTGAGGCACCAAAACCCGAGAGCGTATCAGCCTCCTGTCTGCTTTGCAGCCCAGAAGTGGGAGAGCGGAGAGGTGGCTTCCTAAGCCCAGGAGAGAGGGAGAGAGGGAGAGAGGGAGAGAGAGAGAGAGAGAGAGGAGGGTCCTGGAGGGCTGCTGAGTCTCTCTGCAAGAGGATGCAAGGAGCGGGCTGCCTCTCTTTCCCTGCCGGCCTGTGCTGGAGCAGCAGCCCTTGCCAGCCGGCAGCATGGAAGGAGGGTGCCGCCCGTCCCGCCGTTAGAGCTTCTGTTTCTCTCCCACCCACCCACCTCGGCCCACCGCATGTCAAGCCTGCAGCGCCCCCCGGCTGCTCAGGCTACTCCCTGGCCCCAGTCCATGGCAAGAGAGAAGAGCGCCCTGCAAATCATAAATACAGCAGGGAAGCTGAGGAGGAGGATGGGAAATACGTACATAGGGGTGAAGGAATCCGTCGTACACGCAAGGGAGATTTGTGTGACAGTAAATGGAATGGTTTCACTGGAAGTCCGGAAGAAATGGGCCATTTCAATATTTAAGGTTTAAATCTAGAAATCAGGGGTTCTACTTTGGGGTACCACAAGTTCCCCCTGTGGCTTGTGCAGACAAAGAGAAGATCAGAGTCTTGAGCTCTTCCTCTGCCTGTAACCAGGTTTTTAAAAACGGAGATCCTCCGGATACCACATCCTGGAGTTCTGCCTACAGTTTGGGAAATAGCTGATTGCCACTTCTTTTGAAAAGAGATTTTTTTTCTGGTATGACTTCATCAAGCTCATCCATCAAATTAAGAATATACTGAACAGTGAAGTAGCTACTAAATTTTACTGAGTTTACTAAGTTACTAGTTACTAAGGTTCTTGATAAATGACTATCAGACTTTGAAAACCTGGTATCACTGGATCACGTGCAACAATTTTGTTGAATTAACATTAACTAAAAAGGTTTTTAAATTGGATTTTGAATAAATGTGCAATTAATTGTTACAGTTTTGAATTTTACTGTTACTGTCTTCCTTCCATCTTGGAAACTTCCCAGTCACATGACCCCCCAGCCACGCCCACAGAACCGGTAGTAAAAAAGTTGAATTCCATCACTGGATGGGGGGCACTGAGGATCAGTTTGTAGCACCAAGGGGGCGGTGGACTGAAAAAGTTTGGGAACCACTGATCTAATAGAAGTTCTTCAACAGAATGGAGAGTCTTTGCCGTGTATTATGGAACTCTTTCAAGATGTTACTGGTCAGAGGTTTCTTTCTACATTAAAAAATCTAATGGAATAAACGTTTCCTAAATATTTTACAGTAAATTTTATTAGCTTTAATATGAATATATCATCATACTTAAATCTTTTTTTAAATTCCATCCTTCTAGACTTTATTAAGTAGAAAAATACTTTGTTGCAATGTTAAATTCCAAAAGCAAAAGGGAAGAAGTAAATGAAGAATCTGTCTGCATCTGTTTAAAAGTAATCAAGAGATTTTATACTTACCTCAGTGAAGACCAGAGGCTACTTGTCTCCATCCATTTCTCCCTCCATTTTCCATGGAGGAAGAGTCCTAACATCTTTTCTTTGGCATTCCTTGTTTCTCTGCTCAGTCCCTGACTCAGTCCAGATGTGTGGAAAATTGTCATCCTGGATTTGTCAAGAGGGCTCGAGAAGGAGAGCCAGTTTGCTGTTACGACTGCGTTCCTTGTCCGGAGGGGACCTTCTCCACTCAGGAAGGTGGGTCACACTGGGGAAAATGGGAGGCTTTGTGGAACTGGATCCATCCAGAACATTTTCATGAAAGTGCAAGTTAAAAAAAGATTGAAGCTCAATTGCTTCCTTGTTTATACAAAATTTACCATTGGATTCGTCCAGAGCATTTTAATTAAAAAGCAAGGGGTTTTTTTTAAAAAAAAAAAAATTGAAGCTCTCTATTCAAAATGAAAAATTTCTTAGAATGTCCCCCAATTTCATAGAGATTAGATGACTAGATTTTAGAAAACGATATTTTCATTTTTTCTATGGAAGAAATGAATGCTAAGCAATGTACTTCAAAACTATTCCTGATATTTTCTTCAATATCTTCATAAACAATTTAGATGAAAAACAGAAGGAGAAATCATCACATTTGCAGGTGACACTAAACCGGCAGGCCTAGCCAATGCTTCAGAAGATAGGCTTAAGATCCAGATGGATCACACTTGTTAGCCCAATCTTACAAAATAAAATTCAATAAAAAGAAAAGTAAGGTTTTACACTTAGGCAAGAAAAACCAAATGTACGGGTACAGATTAGGTGAAATCGGGCTCAACAGCAGTAACTGTGAGAGGGATCACGTAAATTGGGTGGCAGCAGCAAAAAAAGCCAATGCAGTTCTAGATTGTATTAGCAAGGACAGAATCAAAATCACGTGCAGTATTAGTAACTGCTCCATAAAGCCTTAGTAAGACCACATTTTATATATTGTTTCCAGTTTTGGTCACTGTTCTGACCCCCCCCCCTTTCCGTCCAGGAACCAAAGCCGAAACCAATGTAAATGACAAGGTTTCTTTTAATCAGTCCAGACTCTCGTTGGCTGAAAGCCAAATCAACAAAGAGATAAGCACTCTGGCAGCAAGTCCTACAAAACTTGGTAGCAATGCAAACAAACTCTGGCAGCAATCCAGCCTGCCAAGTTTGTTTGTTGTTAGTCCTTAACGTTGACTTCTGCAGAAAGGCGTGGTACATGCAGTCTCTTTTATAATCAGGAGAGGATCTTAATGAGCATCAGCTGAGCGTAATCACCTCTTGTAATGTTGTTCTTGACGCCGAGTAGCCCTTCTACGGCGTGCATCCCGGAACAACTCACAGGTGTTTTCTGGATCACCCACTCTTGTCTCCTCCCCACTGATCCAAGGCTCCGACGCCACCTAGTGGCCAACCAGTCTCTCCTTGCCCTGCTTGGAGTCGGAACCCTGCCCAGGGTCCTCCACCTCCTCCAGGGCCGACTCATAAGACCCCTCGCTGTTGGAGTCTGGCAGCAGCTCCAGAGGCTCCTGCCGGGCCACAACAGGTCACCAGGTTATAAAAATGATGTAGAGACTTTGAGAAGAGTTCAGGAAAGAGCAACAAAGATCATTAGGGAGCTGGAGACTAAAACATATGAAGAACGGTTGCAGGAACTGGGTGTGGTTAGTATAGTGAAAAGAAGGAGTATGACATGATAGTAGTGTTGTAATATTTGGGGGCTGCCATAAAGGAGAGGGGGTTAATGTCTCCTAAGTATTCGAGGGCAGGACAAGAAGTAACTGGTGGAAGCTCATGGAAGAGAGATCCAATCTAGAAATGAAATGAAATTTCCTGACAGTGAGGAGAATTAACCAGTGGAATAGAAGTCGCCTTCAGAAGTTGTGGGGGCTCCATCATTGGAGGCTTTTAAGAAGAGACTGGACAGTCATTCATCTGGACTAATACAGGTTCTCCTGCTTGAATAGGCTTGGACTAGAAGACCTTCAAGGTTCCAGCTGTGTTATTCTGTTATATCAGCTGTTGCTCCAAGAATGTTCAGTGTAACTTCATCAATTGGTCCCAGGAGGTGTGATGAGTACCAAGCATTGTTTTTCTCATAAGAAGTAGTGTAAACAAATTTAATGCGTTCCCAAACCAAAGACAATGCATATTTTAAGGCAATATGTAAAATAATAGGGTTGAATATTACTACTTTACATGGGGAAAAAACCAAAATAAAATTTAGATTTCATTTAAAAACAACTTTACCTGTACTGATGAGAGAGAAAAATGTACATAATGACCACAGAAGCTAAGAAAAGACTGCAAGGAGTTATGCACCGTGGAAGAGTTACCATCTGACTAATGCATCATTTTTGTTTTGACTGGAAAGGTTAGTGAATCATGAGACAACCGACATGGACAAGTTAAATAGATTAACAGAGCTGGAAGGGACATTGAAGGTCTTTTAGTCCAACCCCCTGCTCAGGCAGAAAACCCAATGGCATTTCAGACAAATGATTGTCAGGTCTCTTCTTAAAAACTCCCAGTTCTACCTTGCTTGTTCAGTAACGACAAGCACTGGGACAAAATTTTCTCATCAAGGGGGTTGAGTACCAAATTTAATGACTTTCAAATCAGTTGAATACCAAGGTACAATTGTATTATTTGAAATACGAAGACAGAACGTTTTTTCCCCCCTCAGATACAGAGAAATGTACCAAGTGTCCGGATGATAAATATCCAAATGAGGCCAGAGTCCAATGTATCCCCAAAGTTATAACCTTCCTGTCTTTTGAAGAACATCTGGGCATCATCCTGGTCTCTTTTGCCTTACTCTTATTTCTAACCACAGGCCTTGTCTTAATCATCTTCATTAAATACCGAGAAACTCCCCTTGTCAAAGCCAACAACCGGGACCTCTCCTACATCCTCCTGGTCTCCCTCCTGCTTTGCTTCTTGTCTTGTCTTCTCTTCATTGGTCAACCAAAGAAAGCCACCTGCCTTCTCCGACAAACAGTTTTCAGCATCATCTTCTCAGTTGCCGTTTCTTCTCTCTTGGCCAAAACCATCACGGTGGTGCTGGCCTTCCTGGCCACAAAACCAGGAAACCGAGTGAAGAGATGGTTGGGGAAGAGCTTGGCCAACTCCATCATCCTTTCTTCTTCTGCAGTCCAAATTATCATCTGCTCCATCTGGCTGGGAGTTTCTCCCCCATTCCCTGACTCTGACCTCTACTCCCAGCATGGAGAGATCATCCTGCAATGCAACGAAGGGGCCGTTATCATGTTCTACATCACCCTCGGCTACATGGGCTTCCTGGCTGCCATCTGCTTCACGGTGGCTTTCCTGGCCAGGAATCTGCCTGGGGCCTTCAACGAAGCCAAGCTGATCACCTTCAGCATGCTGGTCTTCTGCAGTGTCTGGGTGACTTTTGTGCCCACCTACCTGAGCACCAAAGGGAAATACATGGTGGCTGTGCAGGTCTTCTCCATCCTGGCCTCCAGTGCTGGTCTGCTGGTCTGCATTTTCATTCCCAAGTGCTACATTATCCTTCTGAGGTCAGACCTGAACACAAAGGAATATCTCACAGCCAGAACAAATATAAAAACATGAGATATAAGACTATTATGATATTGGAAGAATTGTTAAGTTTTTTTTTTAATTTCAAAGAAAATATTAATTCTTTCTACTTAGATAGTATGTAGGAATCCAAGAAGAATATATCTACATTTCTTTAATCCCCTTCCCTTTCATCTCAATACATCTTAATAAAGAGGACTTTGTGAAGGTAATTCAGAAGAATTTTATGTTCAGCAACAGCCAATGAACCTGATGCCTTATAAAAATAATTTGAGCAGGTTTTCCTACTGACAAGAGCCGAAAAGTGTCTCTGTGTGAGAGAAAGCTCAGAGTAGGAAAAATGGCAAGTCGGAAGCTATGGGAAAGAAGCTCCAGTCATGCTGTGAGATAATCTCTGTGAGAACCCATGAAATCCCCAAATGATGTGAAATGCAAGGTTTCACCTGCTCTCCTCTGGGGAGGGAAATCTGCACAACTATTCAATGGTTCCTCCTTGGTGTCCTGATGAAACCGACTCTACAAAAAATGTGGATCACAACGGCTGTCGGGATTTCTCTTTCGGGTCATTGTGTAGCTCTGTATTTTTTCTTCTTTCCTTATTCAAGAAATAAAAGATCAATATCTGACTATGTTCAGGCCCTTTAATTGTCCACTCTACAATTTCTACCTAAAAAAATTTCTCTGCTCCTCTTCCAAGCTTGTCTTGTCTGTGAAGGGCTGGAGAAGATGTCCAGAGAAAGGGGACCTTGAGACTCTCCCCAGGAGGAGGTTGGAGGATTCCTGTCTAAAGGCAGCCACATCATTGACCAGGTCCCAAACCTTCAATGCTGCATAATATTCATCCAGGTCCAAGAAGGGGGAGAATAAAACGGGGGTGGGGAGCTTCTAGGTTTCTAGGGAGAGGCATCCATGGAAGCTCTTCTGCTCTCTAATCACAGAGATTTTTGATGAATTGGGAATCAATTTTTATATTTTTGAATGGCTATTAATTGTGAATGGAATCCCTTTGCAAATTCCATTTTAAGGAGACAAAAAAAGCTGTGATGGATCAGACCGAGATCAGTCTAAGATTCACAATGAGCACACAAATACCTCTGATTCTCCCACAAGCAGAAAGAAGAGACTTTGCCCAACACGCAAGGGGTATTTCCCCACAATTGAACTTTCCTCCATCACATCAGAGAGTGTTGGACACTCAGCCATCCCTCCATCTGGGAATCCCCAATTCTGGTTTCATCACATTTTTCCACCATCCATTCTGTAGCTTGCCCCTTGGTAACCCTTTCTTCCATTGTTGAGAACCTTTCTCTGTAGGAAGGTTGGGTAAGAACCTTTTGGGGCATTGCAGGGGAGACCAGAACCGGTGGGGAGATCAATCCCTTGGTTGGCCAGTGCCCAGTTGACTGCAATGGTGCCATCCATACTCTGGGAAGAAAGCCCAATTTAGTGGTGCTTCATTCACTAGCTGCAGCCCAATTTCTGGTGGCTGGTAAGTGAAGTCCCTTCTTGCTGGCTGGGTTGAAATCCCATCTTGCTAGGGATTCTGTCTTCAACTCAGTTGCAGGGCATTGGCTCATTTCAATTATCCCTGTTTGGAAGGAGTCAAAATCTCCACTCCAGGGTTTTTTCCAAGCCTTGGCTGGGGGGAAGGAGGGGGAGCATGCACTCATGTTTTGTTGTCCGAAATGGTCCGGGATCTCCATCAAGATTAACCGCGTGAGATTGGCTGGGATCTCCTTTCATCAGATCATCTGGCCATCCTTTAGCCGCATTGAGAATAAGCTCCTTCATTCCTCTTCTTTCTGTCCCCCACAGGCTGGGCTTTTTGCCAGCGGCAAAAAATTTTAAAAGAGAAAACTCCTTCAACTTTGAAGATTTGGAGAGAAGCGTCTCATCTCAGCTTCTTATCTCAAAAGGCTTTCGCATAATTGTTCACTGATATTTTACGCTGACCGGGTGGCTCAGCGTTGGAAAAACAGCAACCCTCATCAGCCCCTCCTGTGAGGGAGGAGGTGCTGGTGACTTATTTTGAAGAGAGAATTGGGATAATGTCAGCGTTCCAAGTATCATGTAGAATTAAATCAGAGTCCAAGGCAAAATGATCCTTAAAGTTCCAATTTAATAAAGCAGACATTTTAGCACATCTGTGTTAATCCCAATTCTGGAAATGACACCAGAAATCCACCCAGTTAAAAGTTCATGATCTTGTCCCCACACCCACAATCCATCAAATGGTCCAATCTTCTTCCACGCTGGCGTCTCCACCCAGCTGCTTCTGGTCAGGTGTGAAAGTACGGAGACAAAAGATGACCTTGGCTTCTAGTAAAGAATGAAAACAATACATTCCATAATCTCACTCCTGTCTATTCCCACTCCCATCAACTACACTAAGGAAACAGCATAATGAAATAAGAGAAAGTGTGGCAGGCCAAAATTCTAAAAGGAATATAAATGCAGGCCTGACATGAGGGAGGCCTGAGCTCCCCTCCCTCCCTCACCTCCCACATGGAGTGAAAGGCAGCCTTGATTTCTCCATCTCTTCTCTTCTCTTTTCTTCTCTTCTCTCTCTCTCTCTCTCTCTCTCTCTCCCCCTCCACTTCCTTCCATCCCTTCTCACATGGGGTGAGAGGCAGCCCTGATTTCATCATCTCTTTTCACTTGGTTTTTTTCAAACTTCTCTCTGTGTTTCTGTCTCTGTGGCTTTTTTTAACTTTGCAAAGTTCTGGTAACTAGTTTTTCAGTAAAGTTGATTTTGTTCTTAGAAACTGGCTGAACTATTGCACCAGCCCTTTTGTGCAATGAAAATAACTTTGAACGTAGAATTAATTCTGGTTCCAACTCAACAGGAAGCTATTTCAGATCTGTTGCATGGTACGGCATTAACCGCCCCCCGGAGTTTTAGCTTTCATCACTATGCAAACAAGTATCAGATTTATTTGTTTCTTCAGCCACAAGCGCCATGTATTCCCTCTGGGGCCAGTTTCAAGCATGGAGACCCCCAAACTCTCAATTCTAGATGATGGATTTAATCCAATCTCTGCCCCTGTTATTATGAATCACATGGGGATTATTTCCCTCTCATTTCCCCGCAGATAAATGCCTAACAGCCATTGAGTCTAAGAACTAGTTGAATTGTCCAGGGATTCCTCCTGAGAGGGAGAATTATGATAAAAGTTTGAGCTCTGCTCTTTGGCCGAATCCTCCAGAGGAGACTTTGGACAGAGAAATACGGAGCTTTGTGGACAGGCAGGGTCTGTGTCTTGAATGTCCATCTCTCTCCTTTCCAGGTGAAGCTGAGTGTTTCTCTGTGTTTGAATCAGGAAAGCAACTTGATGTTCCACCCTGCGAGACTCCGTTGAATTCTTCTATTTCTTCTTTAGAAACAGGAAGGGGATTGATTGATTCACCCCCATGAATTATGGACCTTCTGCTTCTGATGCTGCTGGTGTCCCATTCGGTCTCTGGGAAGTTGAGAATGAAATGTCTGCAGAGTTTGGAGCATGGAAAACGACCACAGAGCTTTTACAGCTTAGGAAACCATCTCATTGGCATAGTCATCAGTGGAGCTGAAATTTTGCATACAAAGTTGCTTTTCAATGTGGCTCCTTCTATTCAGTTTGTTTTCCATGATTTGTAAGTCATTCAGGGTGATGGAGTTGCACTCCCTCCATTCTAACACTCTCCTTCTTTTCTGTTTTTTATTTTACATTTATTCCTATATTGGGGGATATGTCTAATTTCCCAAAATGATTTTGATTTTCATGGCTTCTCTCCTTTTGTCTGATTTTTGTGAAAGAGACTCTAAAAGGGTCTGAAAAAAAGCTGAAAGGGCTACAGATTATTTTCCTCTCTCTGTTCAATCCTTAATTTATCACTTGAATAATGAATTTTATTTATAGTAGTGGTTGAACCAGTTGTTGTTGCTGTACCTCAGCCAATTTCCATATTTGTGTAACTGATCATTGGTTTTGAATCAAGGTTGGCTTAAGGCTCAGTAGGCTTCTGGAGGATTATATATTAAAACAGCATTTGTTGTTGCTCTTGATTATAATTACACCTTTTTTACAATAGGAATATTAATGGTTTTGAACATGGTTTACGATTAATTTTCAACATTCAAATGGTCAACCAGAATCCCCAACTCCTGCACAATCTCACACTTGGCTACAACATCCATGACAACCATTTGAGCACTTTCCGCACTTCAGATGCCTTGCTGGACATTCTCTCCACTGGAGAAGCCAATGTCCCCAACTACGGCTGTGGAAGGAAGGAGAACCTTCTGGCTCTTATTGATGGAGCTACAAGGGACATCTCCATCCAGGCATCAACATTAGGAGGCACCTACAAAGTCCCACAGGTTTATGCGTGTTTTTCTCCTTCTGGTAAAGTGAGTGGTGGGTGGTGGTGGGTGAGTAATAGGTGCAATTGTGTCTTCTCCACAGAATTCAAGAGCTGCTTTTCTCCATATTAATAAAAATATCAATATTTTACCCCATTAAGTTCATGTTGAGATTAATCATAAAAGGCAAGCAATACATTCCCTGGAGAAGACATTCTACCAACTATTTAACTGATCAAAAAATATCCCTGTTTTTGGGGGGCTCTATTGGCATCTTCATTTTCACATATAAATAATGCCTTTCCTATCAACTCGGATTGAAGTTGGCAATAGTAGCATTTTATCTATCTGAAAAGGGGAATAAAAGGCAACTATAGGCCAAATATACTAGCAGATATTGTGGCTAAAATTTATGCTATGATCCTCTAAGTTAAACTTGAGAAAAATGTATTCCTTGCATAAGAACCAGAAGGTTTTAGGTAGTGAACAGCTATATAGATTTTATAATAAATAATGCATAAGTTAATAATCTAATATTGGAAACAAATTTGTCTTGAAATATCTCATCTATATCAGCAAAGTAAAACACGGTTTTCTGGCTTTCTAGATGTTAGTGCATTTGTCATAATTAACAGAGAAATATTATAAAGGAAATTGATTGTCCTTGAAATGGAGCTCAGCCTATTGGCCTTGATCCAAGCTCTTTCTCCAGGTCCTTGTTTAAGAGGGTGGTTTGGGCTCAATGGAGCAATGAGAAGAAGGATTGATACTTACTGAGGGGGAAGGGAAGGATGCATATTTGAACCCTTGTTATTCAGTCCAGATATTGACGACTTACTTCAACTAATGAAGGATCCAAAAACAGATCATAAATAAATGTTATTTCATTCTTTGACAAAAATGGCTAAATTAGTGGACCAGCTAAATGCAGTGGACATAGTATTCAGTACTTGGATTTTAGAAAGGCTTTGACAAAAGGCTTTTGTGCATCTCTTCCACTGTCATCAAATATAATTCATATTAATTCTAATGTTCTTAACTCGGATATTTATTATATATTACCCTCATCATACCTCCACTTTTATTTGACTATAATTATTTAAACATCCTTCATCAT
The DNA here is from genome assembly GCF_051295495.1 of Thamnophis sirtalis. NCBI lineage: Eukaryota > Metazoa > Chordata > Lepidosauria > Squamata > Natricidae > Thamnophis > Thamnophis sirtalis. Next base: position 369,187 of record NW_028261400.1, on the reverse strand, counting down.
AAAATATACCAAGATTTAATACATAACCACATACTGGCCTTTCATTTACTTATTTATAAAATCTTCCATTAACATTAAATCCCCATATCCTATTCTAGCTAAACATACATAATATTTAATACCAAAATGTTCTAATCCTCCTTTCCAAATCCCTGTTTACCATTTACATCCAATTCCCTTATATTATTCTCATAGCATGTATATAATTTATTATCATTATCCTTTCTTTATTTAACTATATCCTATATCACAACATTTCCCCCCTAATAGTTAAAACTTAGCTGTGTCTAATTTTGTTCTTTTTTATTGTTTTTGTTATCAATAACCTTTATATATAGTCCAAAAGTATTTCTAACCTTCCCTTCACAGGTAACATTCAATATTCATATCCAATTATTACTTATCACAACACTAAACATTGTATACATTACTAATATTATCATTTTTATATAACTATACCTATTGTCACTAAGTTTAACTAAGTTAACTACTTTTTAATTATTCTCTTCCATCTATCAACCTGTATTTCTCCAATAGCAAAGCAATTTAATGTCTTCTGCCGTTTGTGGATCCAGTCCTCCAAACATCCTCTTCATCAAATCTGTATGGACTCCTCTTAGCAACTCCTTGTTTGTAATATATCTCATGTAATCTTGACGCCTTCTTTCTGTTTCCTTGTTCAGCTTGTCTTTGATTATCAGCAGTGTTATCAAGTATTTTGCAAATAGTATTTCATAGTCCATAAATTCTTTAATGTTTTCTTCTTCTTCCATGTCCTGTCCTTTGTAATAAATTTTCTCTCCATTTAATTCCTCTTTCAATATTCCATCCTTTCTTTTTCAGAAATAAACCAATTGTCATGAATATCAACAGGTTTAATCTCTTTATATTCATCTTTCAATTCAGTTTTTTGAATTTCAATCTTCTTATTTTGTATTTGAAAAACATCCTCAGTTTTTTCATCATATTTTATTGTTAAATGCTCCAAATATTCCAATTTTCTTTCAATTTTTTCCTCTGTCTCTAATAATATTTCTTGGAAAATCAAAAGCTCTGTGGACGCCATATTCATACGCAGTTAAATTTTTTCTTAGAAGGTCAGCAAGATTAAAACATACATTCACAAGCTCTCTGCAAGCGAAAACAAATTTCAAAGGGACAGCCCTTATCAGATCTTGAGCCAAACAGTCAGGCAGTAAAACCTTGCAAGTCACAACAACCGCTACCTAAATGCACAATCCCATCACCATCCTGCACAGATCAACTCTGTAGCCAAGACCCTCATCTCCAGAACCAAATGCCTAGCCGACAAAGACCATCTGAAAACTGAATTACACACTCTCGGTGGGGGGATTCCAAAAGGGATAACCCACCCCCATGCCTTCACGATCTCCTCCTCCCCAGCTCAGAAATGGAGAGGGGGATTGAGGTTGTGAATGGGACCCCTTCTCCTCCTTTCTGCTGCTGCCCGCCTGCCCGCCGCCGAATAATTCTTCCTCACCGAGCATGTCCAGCTGCTGTTGGGAAGACTGCTCCTACGAGATCCTCAGCCGGAGGACCAAATTTGGGGAGAGCCAGCAGACTCACTTGGGCACTCTGTGCGGAGGCTGCTGCCATTGAGGTGCTCCTTCCGCGCCCTCCGAAATAACCCGCCCAATGTAAACGTGCCTTCCTCGTGGCTCCTCTTGAGCAACAAACGATTTCTTTTTCCACAGTCGCTCAACTGCAAGGCATGATTTGCTGCTCCCAGATCAGGAGGCGGGAGAATCACGTGCCTCCTTTGCATACGTAATTTTTCACTTTTTAACCCTTGCTTAACTCTTAAAAGGCAAAAAATTCCTTATGCAAAGGAGGCCCATAGTTCTCTCGCCTCCCCCTACAGTCTAAGCAGACTCAAAGTCAAAGTCACTGTGACTTGGAGTCTGGCAGCAACTTGGCCTTTTTAATTATTTTAAAAATTATTTCCTTTTCCTTTTCCGCCTCCCCTGCCTACAGTGACTGCACACTGATCACATGTATACTATTACATAGCCAACATTGTATTGTATTATTAAATGTTTACATCAATTCATCTTACCATCAACTCTCAAAAACAATTATTGGCTCTTCTGCTCTCCATACACCATATTTGTAACTTATCCATCACTTTCTTCTCCCTCTCTCCTCCTCCCTATCTCCTTTCTTCCCCCTGTCACCCTTCTCTTCTCTACTTCCCCTTCCTCTCTCCTTCTCCTCTCTCCACTCCTCCTTTCTCTCCTCTTCTTCCCCCCTTTGCCCTCTCTCCTATTCCTCCCTTCTTCCCTTACCTCTCTCCTCTACTTCAACTCTTCATCTCATTTACTTGGTGTATTTCAGCTTCTGGGGGAGCTCCATTTTATGTTGATGGTATTTATAATTCCTTTTCAATATACATATTTAATTTTAACAGATATCTTCCTCCTTTTTTAAAAAGAGAGAGAACAAAAAAGTATACATATATAGTCATTATGCTTTTAATTTTTGGGATTCTGCCAATTAGTGATATCTGTAGTTTAGTCCAATTATCCAAATCTTTTTGTATTTGTCGTAGCAATTTATTGTAGTTATCTTCTTTTATTGTAATACATTTTGCCGACAACCATATTCCCAAATATTTAATTTTCTTGGCCCTCGAAATTTCCAGTTTCTCCTCCACTTCCGCATTTTGTCTTTTGGTTAAATTCTTAGTTAATATTTTAGTTTTCTCTTTATTTATTTTAAGCCTGCCACTAATTGGATTATGCCGTGTAATAATATTAGTCCAGTTTCTAGGGGTTCCTCTATGATAAGTTCTAGATCGTCCGCAAAGGCCTGCACTTCGTATTCCCGTGTTCTAATTTTCAATCCCTTTATGTCCTTGTTCTGCCTAATGTGTAACATTGATGTCTCTATTGAGAGGATAAACAACAGGGGTGTGTGTGTAAAGGGCATCCTTATCTTACCCCTTTGGTTATGCTAAGACCTTCTGTTACTTCCCTGTTTAGTATTATTTTTGCCCTCTGACTAGAATATATTACTCTGATCATCCTGATAAGTTTCTCTCCAAAGTTCATTACTCCTAGTTGATTTATAAGAAAATCCCAATTCAAGTTATCAAATGCTTTTTGTGCATCAAAACGGGGAAAAATGTCCTGTGCTTTCTGCGCCCCATTTTGGCCCTGGAAAGCCTCCTGCACCAACCTGGAAGCAACCCCCCCCCCCAAAAACCCTGCAACTGTTTGAAGACTGAAGGAAGCCTCCAACTGAGCCAGGAAGCACTGGGGGGCCAGGCCATTCACACTCACTTCCAGCGCATCGGAGTTTGCTGTGCAATACTAGCACCTCCCCCCCCCCCCGCACTGCATCCTCATGCATCCCCCGCCCTGGCCCTCAGCATAGGTCTGAAAACCAGCTGGCCGGCAGGAGGGGCACCTGCATGTGGGTGCTAGTGGAGCTGGGCTGGGGTGGCTGGTGTGCCAGGAGAGAGGGCTCTGTGTGCCGCAGGTTCCCCATCACGGCTCTAATCCTTTCAATTCCTTTTTCAGATCAATCATGTAAAAGCTTCAGAGGCTCTGAGTGATAAAAGTCGATTCCCTTTTTTCCACCAGATGAAGCCCAAAGAAGGGATTCAGTACCGAACAATTGTCAGACTGCTTCTTCGTTTTAGATGGACCCTGATTGGCCTCTTTGCTTCAGACACGGAGAAGGGAGAGAAATTCATGATGATTTTCACTCCTATGCTTGTCAGGAATGGAATTTGTGTGGTTATAGCACAACAATTCTCAACAATTGGATATACTGCATACCTCAGGGAGGCCCTCTCTAAGTGGGGACAAGTCAATGTCTTTGTTCATTTCATAGAGTTTGATTCCATTTGGGACAGAGTCCTTCCTTTCCATTTAACACTTATGCGTCTTACCGGACCCATTGAGGGGAAAGTTTGGATCCTCACAGATTTTGCACTGTATGCAATCACAAAGCACAGACTTCTCAAATACATCCATAGTATTTGGAAATTTAATTATGTGCGAAAAGAAAGGCCAAAAGATTCTGCCTTTGCATCCTATTTCTATGTGGAAGAAAGGTTTCAAGATCATTATTTCCACTGTTCTCCTTCAAAGAATGTCTTTTCTCTCAAAGGCCGCAGAAGATGCACCCAGAAAGCCCCACTGGAGACCCAGGAGAAAGGGGACAGAGAATGGATGCAAAATTTCTACCAACCTTACAGTCTCATGAAGACTCTGGCCCAGGCCTTGAATGCTGCCTATTCCTCCAGATCGAGGAGGGGAAGGAAGGAGGGAGAAAAGATCTTGGGGTCTCCAAGGTTGCAGCCGTGGCAGGTATGGAGTTCTCGATATGGATCCATTAATCTTAGATCCTTTGGAGAAGGAATCCAGAGGAGAAGGAGGGGAACCATCTCAACAGATCTGGCCAATTTAATTATTCAGGGAATTAATAGTTCCAAAGAGTAGATACCATGGCATTTTTATATTTAGCACTGCTAATTGGAAAATGCTGTATTCCCATATTTGTGGGTTTGTGATTAGCCTGGTGGATCTTTCTTATAAGAGACTATTGTTAGTCAAGTCCTAGTTGCTAAAAATCAGATATTTTTGTACAGCTTTTTACTCATGCACCATTCTCTGGGTCCTAATCATAAATATTGTTTCTCAAAACTTAATATTCCTCTTATAAAATTTAATTTTATTCAAAAAGGTAAAATACAAGTTTTGGAAAATAAGACAATTACCAAGACAAAACAAAACTCGACATTTTTTTTTTAAAAAATGTGCATTTAAAGCAGACAAAAACATACATATTGTCCCCTCCCCGCCCCAGTTGAATACAATTAACAGGGATCCTGACAAGGATTTTAAACATCTCCCTGCAACAGGCTAGAGACCCATCATGCTTGAAAGCAGCCACAATTATCCCAGTTCCGAAGGAAGCAGCCATAAATAGCCTGAATGACTATAGACCCATTGCACTGACGTCTATAGTGATGAAATGCTTTGAGAAACTGGTCCTACAACACCTCAGTTTCTGTCTTCCACCAAATTTTGATCAACACCAGTTTGCTTTTTTTTTAGCAGATTTTTTTTATTATTTTCCCCTTCTACAACACCTTACAGTCATTATATCAACATTGTTATGTCCTCATACCTGTACATGTATATAAGATTTTGCTTCTATATTTACACACCTTTATACACAGTTCTCTCTATATTTACATATATATTGTTTTTCAGCTTAATTAACTTTATTCTTGTTTTGCGGCCATTTGTACTAATTGTTCCAAATTTCATAATATTCTGACTCTTCTTTATCTTTCAATTTCATGTGTCCATCTCTGCACAATCCAAAGTTTTTTTAATCACTAATTCACCTGAGGGGATATTATTTTGTTTCCAGCTTTGGGCAAATGCTATTCTAGCTGTAGTTAGCAGAAGTGTTAATATGTACTTAATTTTCTTTGTATATTTCTCTTTGATTATTCTCAGCAGAAAGGTTTTGGCTTTGTATTTTATCTGTTCTCCTATAATTTCTTGCACCCATTTCCAAATTTTTGCCCAGGTCCACCATATGTGATAATAAGTCCCTTGTATTTTTTTACACTAACAGCAGGTCGGCGTCATGTTTGGGTACATTTTAGCCAATCTTGTTGGTGATAAATGCCAACGATAAAACATTTTGTACATATTTTCTTTAAGTGCTGCTGATCGTGTTCGTTTATAATTTGTGTTCCAAATTCTTTCCCAAACCACTAGATCTATGTTGTAACCGAAGTTTTTGGCCCACGCTATCATGCAACCTTTCACTTTTTCTTCTTCTAATGTTACTTCTAATAAATATTTGTACATTTTTGTTATGAATTTATTTTCCGGACCAATTAAAATTTTATCTATTTGTTGTAATTCTGTGTATATTCCATATTCTTTTACATCTTTTTTGTATCTCAATTGTGGCCACCAATCTATATTTATATTTTGCTCCTTTAATTCTTGATTTGTTTTCAAATTCCCTTGGCTGTCTAAAATTTCACTATATCTAACCATTTTCAATAGATCCAGTGTATTGGGATGTGTCATGGCTTCCATGGTGGAAAGCCATGTCGGTATTTTCATGCAATGTTTTTCTCTAATTTTATTCCAGACCTGTATCAGTGCATCTCTAATATAGTGTCTGTGAAAGTATTTTTGTTTCTTTTTACCCTCTTCCCATAGGAAAAAAATGCCATCCCGTTTGCAAATCGTGGCCCTCTAATGTTAGTATTCTTTTATTTTTTAAATTTATCCAATCCCTGATCCATGTTAGTGCTGCTGCTTTGTAATAAAGCTCCCAGTCAGGGAGTCCCATACCACATCTGCTTCTGTCATCCTGTAGAGCTTTCTACTTTATCCTGGCTTTCTTCCCTTGCCATATAAATTTTAGTATAATCTTATTCAATTCAGGAAAAAAAATTTCCTAATTTTATGGGGATTGTTTGAAATAAGTATAATAGTCTCGGTAGTACATTCATTTTTATCACTGCTGTTTTCCCTAATAATGATAGTTGTAGTTTCCCTCATAATTCTAGATCTTTTTTTTATTTGTTGCACTAATTTTGTATAATTATTTTCTTTTATAGTTGAGCACTTTGCAATTAGCCATATTCCAGAATATTTAACTTTCTTTGTCACTTGCAGTCCTATTATTCTTTCTAATTCTTTATTCTGTTCTTCCTTCACATTTTTAGTTATCATTTTATTCTTTTCTCTATTAATCTTTAACCCTGCTACATCTCCATATTTTCCTAATTCTCGCATTAAGCTACTTCCTGTTTCTAGTGGGTCTTCTATAATGAATACCAAATCATCTGCAAAGGCCTGAATTTTATACTCCTTTTTTATTTCAGTTCCTCTTATCTCCGAATTTTGTCTAATTCTTATTAAAAGACTTTCAAGTGTCAGGATAAAGAGCAGAGGTGATAGTGGGCATCCCTGCCTTACTCCTTTCATTATTTTAAAGGTCTCTGTACTTTCCCCATTTAATAATATATTTGCCCTTTGGGTGGAGTATATCGTTTCTATTAATCTTTCAAATTGGTCCCCTAATTTCATATTCTTAATTTGTTGTATCATGAATTCCCAATTTAAATTGTCAAATGCCTTCTGTGCATCCAGAAAGATGAGTGCCACTTGTTTCTCTGGATGTGCCTCATAGTACTCTAAAATATTTGCTATTATTCTAGTGTTATTCCTGATTTGTCTTGTTGGGAGAAATCCATTTTGGTCTGGATTTATATAGTCATTTAATAGTTCCATTTTTGTCCAAATATCTATCAAGTTTAGCTCCTCCATCATCTCAAAACAGGTTGTTGGTAATACTTTTTTTACATAATCTTTTTTACTGTCTACTATGGCATTATAATCTCCTATTATGCAGGTATTCCTCACTCCAATTTCTCTAATTCTTTCATGTAATTTTTTATAAAAGTCCTTCTGATTTCCGTTTGGAGCGTATATTGCTACCAGTAGTATTGATTTTTGATTGATACATATCTCTATCATTAATATTCTTCCCTTTGGGTCTGCATAAATTAAATTCGTCTTTATCCCATCTTTAACATATATCGCTATCACTTTTCTCTTTTCTTCTGCTGATGCTACATATAATTTTCCTAATTTAGGACATTCCAGGTATTTTATATCTTGTTTTTTAATGTGTGTTTCCTGTAAGCATATTATATCTGCCTTTTGTTTTGTTAATTTTGCCCAGATACTCTTTCTTTTTGTTGGCAAATTTAAACTGTTAATATTTACTGACAATAATTGAATTTTTTCTTCCATCCTCCTAATTCTTTGTTTTTTATTAACTCTAGTTTCTTTTTCGGCTCCTTGTTTTTGGTCTCACTTCCTCCTCTCTCTGTTGTTCTTCCCCCTCCCTACTACTTTCTCCCTGTTCTCCTTCCGTTATTCTCTGTTGTCGTTCTTCCTGGCTTCTATATTCCATCCCCTCTTTACTTCTCTGTTCCTCTTCCGGGCCTACTAGTTGCTCATATAAATCCTGTGCCTTCTCCAGATTGTCAACCTGCCAGGTTACCAGCATCCCTTCAGGTACCAACCACCTAAATCATATATCTTATTTAATCAGTTGTGTCGCCAGGAATCGATATTCTCTCCTTTGCTCCCTCGCTCTTTGCGGGATTTGTTTCAGGGTTTGTATCTCTTTCCCTTTGTACATCATTGGCTCATCTCTTGTTATTTTATAAAGTATATCTCTTACTCTTTGCCTCGCAAATCTGATGTGTACTTCTCTAGGCAAGAAAACAAAATTATGTTTTCTGGCATAATTGGTGCTTATCCTGCATATATCGTCCAACTCATTTATAATCTCATGTCTGTCTCTTTTTAACATCTCTGCTATTAATCCCTATGCTATTAAAGTGCTCCATGGCTTAGGCCCAGGGTATCTGCGAGACCACCTACTGCCACCGGTAGCCTCCCATCGTCCAGTGCGATCCCACAGAGTTGGCCTCCTCAGGGTGCCGTCGGCCAGACAGTGTCGGCTAGTGACCCCCAGGGGGAGAGCCTTCTCTGTGGGAGCGCCTTCCCTCTGGAATGAGCTGCCCCCGGAGCTTTGTATAATCCCAGAACTCCAGTCCTTCCAACGCACCCTAAAAAGTTGGCTTTTCCAGCAAGCCAGCCTGGCCTGAACAACAAAATACAGTATTGATCACTGTTAATTTTAATTTGATTTTTTTAAAAATGTATTGTTAATTTTAATTGGGTTTGGGATATTCCATTTAATTTTTTTTTAACTTTTATATCATGTGTTTCTTTTAATTGTTGTACGCCGCCCTGAGTCCTTGGGAGAAGGGCGGCATATAAATCTAATAAATCTCAATCCCGACATTATCATTGGTAAATCTTCCTCTTTTGTCTCTGTTACATTCTGGAATCGAAGGTAAAATGCTGCACGGTCCATTTCCAGGTGGATGAGAGAGTCTTCTAAGTTTTTGCTTGATGTTTTCATCTGCTGTTCAACTAAGTCTAGTTTCTTCTCTGTTTGTTCTGTTCTTTTTTCTACCGCTTTTATTGACTGTTCGTTTTTTTCCAGTGTTTGTTGTATAATTCCCATTTTGTCATCTAATTTCTGTATGTCATTTTTAACTTCATTTTTCATTTCACTCATCTCTATTTTCATTTCATTCATATCCGTTTTCAATTCGCTGTGGTTTTTAGCTACTGCCTCTTGAAGCTTAATCATAGTTTCTTGGATAGTTAGCAGTGCTGTCTGCACATTTTCGATATTGATCCAGAATTTGGTTTTTCCATTGTAATCATGTCTTCTGTTGACCTTTGGGATGCTGGAGAAGCAATCAATACTTTTGTCGCTGGATTTGTTGTTGGGTTTACAATTGCCTTTTTCCTGGTTCTCAGTGCTGTTGTGATATTCTCCATCTCTTTTAAAGTTTTATCTTGTTCTTTTAGTATCTTATATATGTTATCCCAAATTAGCATCCAATATCTTTCCCTTTCCTCCCCCTTTTTAAATGATTCCTTAACTTAGCTTGTTCTATCTATATTAATATATAAGCAGTAGTTTTAAAGCAGTATAAGCAACTTAAATAATGTGTGTGTGTTTGTATATATATGTGTGTGTGTGTGTGTGTACGTGTACATACATACATATATATGTGTGTGTGTGTCTGTGTGTCTGTGTGTCTGTGTGTCTGTGTGTTATTCAATAATAACTGGTAATAGTAAAAAAGGAGAAAACAAACAGAGAGGGGGAAGGACAGAGAGAGAAAGCCTCAGTGCTCATTCATATAAACAGTACTATATCTTAAAGGTGCAATTATTTCATTATATCCTTAGTATGATTACTGGAATTTAACTCAGATAGGCATTTATAACACACAAACACACACACACACACACACACACACACACACACACATATATATAAAGTCACAACCCTTGATATGCCCCAATTATGGGAGGAAGCTAACTGCTTCCATTCCACTATATATATATATATATATATATATATATATATATATATATATATATATATATATATATATATATATATATATATATATATATATATATATATATATATATATATATATATATATATATATATATATATATATATATATATATATATATATATATATGTAGGTCTCTAGTTGTTCGGGTTTTCTCCCGCGTAGAATTGGAGATGTCTTGGCGACGTTTCGACGAAGTCACATTCGTCATCTTCAGGCTGCTGCTGACTACTTCAGGTTTGGTGTTTCCAGGAGTAGTGGAACCCACTACTCCTGGAAAGTATATCTCTAGTTGTTCGGGTTTTCTCCCGTGTAGAATTGGAGATGTCTCCAATTCTACGCGGGAGAAAACCCGAACTAAAGACCTACATACTAACACCCGCGAAAACCTCAGAAAACATATATATATATGTTTTATATATATATATATATATATATATATATATATATATATATATATATATATATATATATATATATATATATATATATATATATATATATATATATATATATATATATATATATATATATATATATATATATATATATATATATATATATATATATATATATATATATATATATATATATATATATAGGAGGAAGGTCACACTTCCACTCTCTGTCATTAGGCTCGTCACAAGAGACCATCCAGACAGAAACCCAATATTTTTTACTGTTGCCTTTTTTGTTACATTTGTTATATTTATGCTGATAAATAAATAAAGGGAGACTAGTATAGATCTATTTCAAGCTATTTAGCTCTCATCAGACTTGGGTATGGCTAGCTGATGAGAGCTAAATAGCTTGAAATAGATCTATACTAGTCTCCCTTTATTTATTTATCAGCATAAATATAACATATATATATATATATATATATATATATATATATATATATATATATATATATATATATATATATATATATATATATATATATATATATATATATATATATATATATATATATATATATATATATATATATCCACAAGCTTTCCACTTACTAGTTTATGAATATAATATAAATATCATGTATAGATATTGTATATAATTATAACTTATTTCACTAAACTATTAATGCAGTCAGTTCATTCACCACTTTTTCTTTAAGTTCTGGGTTGAGTTACTTTTCTTTTCAGTCCTTGCAAAATTGTCCATGTTCTTCTGTTCTAAATATTTCCAAATAATTTCAGCACAGTTGTTGCATCAGCCTCTTCCCCTCCCGTTTTGTTGTTCTCTTCTCTTCCTAACTACTGTCTGTCAACTGCTGCTCTCAAGCACACCACAGTTCTTCAAGTCCTCCTTCTTTCTCGGTTTCTTTCCACTACTTGAGTCTGTATGACTTAGAGTCAGTTCGTGCTTTTTCTTGTTGTCTCCCCTCCGATCGCTCACTTCGGGCCGGTCTTTGCCTCTAAAAATCTGCCGCTCTCACTCCTCCAAGTGGCCTCTCAGTTATAGGCCTCTCTCACCCAATCTCTGGAGACTCACTGCGTTGCCTGTTCTCCTCTGGGATCTTCCCTTTCTGCCCACACTCACCGCTGTTTCCACTTGCAAGCCAGTCCGCTAATCCACTCAATGACACAACAAGTTGATTAAATTCTTCCTTCCCCTTTTAGATAGTTTGTCGAGACTTCAAGTCCGCCATTGAAACAAGGCAGACGCTTGCACACCAGATTAAAAGGGTATCCCCACGTTGTAACGGGCGGTCGCCCTCCGCCTCATTAGTCCTAGGGTTTCCCTATTCCTCTGCGTCTCTTTCCAAGATCGGCCTAACCTGAAGGGATCCTTCAAACGTGTAGATTGAGATAAGAAGTCAGAACCCTGATATCTTCCCCACATTCGTCTTGACATCACCACCGGAAGTCAACACCAGTTTGCTTATAGAACAACAGGTCGACGGGGGATGCCATTACCACTGCTCTACATATCGCACTGAGCCACCTTGAGAAATCTGGGGATTATGTCAGAATGCTTTTTATAGACTATAGCTCAGCCTTTAACACCATCTTACCAGGAATTAAGAACTGTCTCCTTTAAGAAACTACCTCATGGGAAATGTAGTCATCTTATGGGAAATATAGTTCCATAACATGTGACCACATCTGTGTTCCATGATTGGGCAGTGGGGTACTCTACCCGGGAAAAGTGATTTATTACTTGTCACTCTTTGAATCGCCCTTTGATAACTGGGATGGGGCAAAACGTGTCTCCGCTCTTCATCTCCGCTTTTCTCCACTCATCAAAGGAATAGAAAGACCACAGACTTTTTACAGTGGAGCCAAGGTGGCGCAGTGGTTAAATGCAGCACTGCAGGCTACTGCTAGATCAGCAGTTCAGCGGTTCAAATCTCACTGGCTCAGGGTTGACTCAGCCTTCCATCCTTCCGAGGTGGGTAAAATGAGGACCCAGATTGTTGGGGGCAATATGCTGACTCTCTGTAAACCATTTAGAGAGGGCTGAAAGCCCTATGAAGCGGTATATAAGTCTACTGCTATTGCTATTGTATGTGATGGGACAGACATTTGAAAGTCAGAAGAATCTTAACACTGAACTGTAAGTTTTGCTATTAAAGATGCCTGATAATAAACTTGATCAAAAGAACATCCTAAGCGTGGAGTTAAACTGCTGCCTCGGCCAATCTACATCGCTGGGTCAGAACAGACACCACTGGATGACATTGCCAGATCTCACTGCTTTAGCAGAGTAAAGAAGATACTCAGAGATGATTCACACCCTGGTTGGTGTCTCTTTGCACTCCTACCATCAGGCAGAAGACATCAAAGTATAGCCAGCCGAACAAATAGGTTTAAAGATACTTTCTCTCCTTGGGCTGTCACACTTTTAAATACAACCACAATCACTGCGTGCACACACGAAGATGTACGACTAGTTTTTTTTCCTTTTTCTTTCTTTTTTCGTTTGCACCAGTAAGGTTAAAACCAATTTTGTTTATTTATTTTGTACAATGACAATAAAGATTATACTATACTGTACTTAGCTTATTCTTAAGATCTCATTAAATACCATACTCATGACAACATTCAAAAAATGATGACCAATGGCAAATTGTTATCCATCACCTTTAGGTTTCATAGGAAAGATTAAAAAGGGTTACAAATTATTTGAGTATCATTTTGAAGTTTTTATCCACTTAGTTATCATACCATCCATCCCTCAGGTTTCCAATCACATCACATGATTGTTTGTGGGTCCTTTACTGAAATCCAGTTCTATCACCATTTCCCATAATCTATTTAGGAAGTGTAATGATGTGTGAGAATGACTTTTGGGATGAGGGGAGAGAGGCGGCCTAGGGAAGGATCAGAGAAGAGGGGAGAATCCTGCAGCTGCATAATGGGAGAGAAAGAAACTCAGAAAGGATCCTCACAAACTTTTCAGGCTGAGAAAAGAGCTGGTGGGAGATTTGTTCTTTCAGACTTGCAAATTTTTGTAAACGTTGCATTACAATCAAGTAGAATTAGCACGTCTGGAGATGTTTTCCATCGGGATGACCAGGGAGAAGATTAGCCTGACAGATTTCTTCTTGATCAACCCATGCTTTCTGGGAATCAACCTTTTGTTTTCAAAGAGTTTATGAGTCATCCTCTTTTTTTTCTCTGTTCATTTTATTTGTCATCTGCTCTAGAATGTTCCCTATAATTGACTAACGGTGTCGATTATATTTTCTCTATATTTTATCAATATATGATTGACAAAAGTTTCTCACACATTTTCATTTACTTGTGAAGATAACGGCAGTATTTGTATCCTATTTAACCATATTTGGAGATGAGAAAATTGTATAAGAAAGATGCAATCTGGGATAAATAACAAAGTTTTTTGCTTTTCAAATTCCTGGATTTTCCTATTCTAGTTTCATCCTTTTCTGAAGAAGAACGAGTTTTTGAATATTTCGGAGTTGGAACTGTACTTGAACCAGAATGGAGAAATAAGAGCAGATCTGGCCATTTCGGGCTTCTTGGTTCTCCCCAAGGAGGATGCCAAGAAAATGTTTCTGGCAATTTTAAAAAGACAGAGACTTTATTTCGACCGAGATACTCTTTCACAGCTAAAGTTGCTTAATAAGGTAGGAGAAATTGTGGTGTCCTTTCCCTTTTTCTCAAAGCCTGAGGTCCCATTTCAAGTGGGCAAAGCCTGGAGTCTCGAGGGTGGCTGGCCTTCCATGCCAGCTGGTGTCATCTAATGGAAGTTCTTCAACAGATGGGACCTAAGTGGAGGGACTTTGCTATGTTTTATGGAAATATTTCAAGATCTTATTGGTCAGAGGTTTCTTTCTTCATATAGTTTTATTTTATATTTAAAAATGTAATGGAATAAAAGTTTCCTAAATCTTTACAGTAAATTTTATTAGTTTTAATATGAATACATTATCATACTTAAATCTTTTTTCAATTCCATCTCTCCTAACTTTATTAAAGAGAACATTAGTTTATTGTAATGTAAAATGCCAAAAGCAAAAGGAAGGAACTAAATGAACAATCTGCCAGTTGTTATACCTCCTGCATCTGTTAAGAAATAGTCAGAGATTTCATATTTAGCTCAGTGAAGACCAGAGGCTACTTGTCTCCATTCATTTCTCCCTCCATTTTCCATGGACGGAGAGTCCTAACACCTTTTCTTTGGCATTCCTTCTTTTTCTGCTCAGTCCCTGCCTCAGTCCAAATGTGTGGAAAGTTGTCTTCCTGGATTTGTCAAGAGGGCTCAAGAAGGAGAGCCAGTTTGCTGCTATGATTGTGTTCCTTGTCCGGAGGGGACCTTCTCTACTCGGAAAGGTTGGTGACACCAGAGGAAAAGAAGGCCTTGTGGAAAAGGATTTTTCCATAGCATTTTGATAGAAAGTACAAATTAAAGCATGAATTAAAATTCAAATCTTTTTTGTTTATTCAAAATGCACTACAAATCCTCTGATTTTCTGTACCTTAGTTATAAATGTATTAGAAAATTGTATTATCTTTCTTTTTCTGTGGAATGATTAAGCAACCCATCTTGGAAAACATTCCTGGAATAAGGCTTTGTCCATAAAGTATTTCTTGAAATATAAAAAAACAGAATATTAAAGAAATATTGTTTTTTGGCTTTTTCAGATACACAAAAATGCACCAAGTGTCCAGATGATAAATACCCAAATGAGGACAGAGTCCAATGTATCCCCAAAGTTATAACCTTCCTGTCTTATAAAGAACATCTGGGTATCATCCTGATCTCTTTTGCCCTATTCTTGTTCCTCACCACAGGCCTTGTTTTAATCATCTTCATTAAATACCGAGAAACTCCCATTGTCAAAGCCAACAACCGGGACCTCTCCTACATCCTCCTGGTCTTCCTTCTGCTTTGCTTCTTGTCTCCTTCTCTCTTTATTGGTCAACCAAGGAAAGCCACCTGCCTTCTCCGACAAACGGTTTTCAGCATCATCTTTTCAGCTGCCGTTTCTTCTATCTTGGCCAAAACCATCACAGTGGTGCTGGCTTTCCTGGCCACAAAACCAGGAAACCGAGCAAAGAGATGGTTGGGGAAGAGCTTGGCCAACTCCATCATCCTTTCTTCTTCTGCTGTCCAAATTATCATCTGCTCCATCTGGCTGGGAGTTTCTCCCCCATTCCCTGATTCTGACCTCCACTCCCAGCCTGGAGAGATCATCCTGCAATGCAACGAAGGGGCCGTTGTCATGTTCTACATCACCCTCAGCTACATGGGCTTCCTGGCTGCCATCTGCTTCACGGTGGCTTTCCTGGCCAGGAATCTGCCTGGGGCCTTCAATGAAGCCAAGCTGATCACCTTCAGCATGCTGGTCTTCTGCAGTGTCTGGGTGACTTTTGTGCCCACCTACCTGAGCACCAAAGGGAAATACATGGTGGCTGTGCAGGTCTTCTCCATCTTGGCCTCCAGTGCTGGTCTGCTGGTCTGCATCTTCATCCCCAAGTGCTACATTATCCTTCTGAGGCCAAACCTGAACACAAAGGAGCATCTCACAGCCAGAACATATGTAAAAACATGATAAAAACACCATGATATTATAAGAATGGTAACATGTCCTTTTATTTGAAAGAATACCTAAATTATTTCCACTTAGATAGTATGCAAGAATCAAAGACAATGATATATGTATGTTTCTATATAGAAAATGTTTGAATGACTGGAATTCTTGTGTCTTCCTTTTCATCACAATAAATTTAGCTAAGGAGAAGAACTCTGTGAAAATCATTCAGAGGAATTTAATATTCGGCAACTATCAATGAACCAGATACAGTATGAAAAATTTGAGCAATTATTCTTTCTGACAGTGGCTGAAAGTGTGTTCTGTATATTTCAGAGTATAAGACACACCTAGATTTAGAGGAGGAAAACAAGGGAAAAAAGTTTTGGCTCCACTCATGCAGGCCAAAAACTTTGGCCTCCTGAACCCTCCGCATGTCCTATTTTCACAAAAAAACATGCCTGGTTATGGCCTGCTTCTGGGGGCTGAGGAGGGCAAATACAGGATGCATGGAGGGTTCGAGAGGCCAAAAGTTAGGCCCATATTCAGCCTATAACACACACTTAAATTTTAATCCCCTTTTACTGGAGGGAGGGGGGGTGCATCTTTCAACATGCATTTGTGAGAGAGAGTAAGATCATAAGAGACAAGATGGAAGCTGTAGGAGCCCTGCTCCAACGTTATTGTTGCATAATCTCCATGAGAATGACCTGGAATTGCAGGGATTGACCTGCTCTCCATCACTATTATGTCCTTCTTTCTTGATTTCCTGATAAAACCCCTTTCACAGAAAGCATCGACCGGAACAGCTGTCTGGGGTTTCACTTTGGGTTTATTATTTAAGTATCTACCTTTTAGAAATCCCCACTCTATTTTTTCCTTCCTCATCCAGAGAATGAAAATAGCAGCATCTAACACTATTCTGTCCCTTTAATTTTCCACTATATCATTTGTCCATTTCCCTGCTTCTATTCCAAGTCGGCTTGTGTGTATGAAAGGCTGGAGAAGAGGCCCAGGGGAAAAAGCCCTCGAGAGTCTCTCCGGGAGGAGGTTGAAGGGATCCTGTGTAGAGGCAGCCTCATCGTTGACCAAATGCTCTGGATTGTGGCGTGAGAGCTCAATGCCGCCTATTCATCCAGGTCCAAGAACGAAGGGGAGCAGTGGTGGGTTTCAATTTTTTTAGAACCTCTTCTGTAGGTGTGGCCTGCTTTGTGGGAGTAGCTTGCTGACCATGTGACCAGGTCAGAGTGGCTTGCCAGCCATGTGACCGAACAGTGAGGTGCTATGAGGTTTATGGCTGGTGAGGCACTGACACAGTGGTGGGTTTCAAAGTTTTTTTAGACTTGTGCACTTCAACTCCCAGAATTCCACAGCCAGGCATGCTCAGTTCTGATTTAAAGCGACAGCATTTGTTTTTCTCCTTTGCAAAAGAAGTTTCCTTCTTTCTTTTTCTTCTCCCTTCCCCTCCTTCCTCCCTCTCTCCCTCCCTCCCCCTCTCTCAAACATACACATACACACACACACACTCACACACACAGGTTGGATTGGACTATCTCTCCTACCCCCTTCCCTCTCTCACTCACTCACTCTCTCTCAAACAAATACACACACAAAGTTGGATTGGAGGAAGAGCACCAGCGAGGAGACCACAGGAGGAGGCAGGAAGTCAGTCAAAGAGCCATACTGGAGCACACACACTTTTCCCCAACCCCGGAAGGATCCAGCCCAGCTTCACTGATTACAGGTTTGAAAAGGCAACATGGCTCTGTGTCAGCCTCCGCTTTGCTACTGCTTCGGCTGCCATTGAAACGGGGAGCGGGGACATGGTATTTAGGAGGGGAATCATTGTTGTGCTGGAGGAAGTTTCGAGACACTGAACTGACCACCTTACTGCGTTACATGTGGAGGAGGAGTGTTTCCCACCAAGGCCAACGGTCCAGTATTCCATCCCGGTGATGCCTTTCAAAGTTATCTCACACCTGACATTTGGGAGAATTATGATTGGACTGTGCACGGGGATGCCAAGGGGAGGGGAATGAATTATACATTATATTATTCGCTTTCACGCCTAATTAACCAGACTCAGCTTAGCTTTGCAACTGTTCATTTATGATTAGTAAAAGTACACTTGATTTCAATACAAATGGAGTCCAGTGGTTTTCTTTCCTGATTACTGAATGAAGTGCTGCTGACAATCTGTCTGCAATCAAACTACACTTGGGGAGGGAGAGCACTTCCCTCCAGCCTTTTCACAAAGCCCCGCACCAGGAGGACGAAGTTTGAATTCCTCCCCCTCCCTCCAACTCACACGTACCTTTTCCAGCTGCTTCAAAGAG
Source organism: Thamnophis sirtalis (assembly GCF_051295495.1). Taxonomy (NCBI): domain Eukaryota; kingdom Metazoa; phylum Chordata; class Lepidosauria; order Squamata; family Natricidae; genus Thamnophis; species Thamnophis sirtalis. Next base: position 350,814 of record NW_028261400.1, on the reverse strand, counting down.
GACTTAAACTCTGCTCTTGCCTTGGGTCCTCTGAAGAAGCTCCGCCCAAACGAGCGCCCTCTACAGGAGGAGGCAGGAGAACTGCGTGCCTCACCTACATCAGGAATTTTTAGGCTTTTAACCCTTGCTTAACTCTGCTGGAGTGATCATAAAATGCCTAAAAAGACTAGATGAGGCACGCACTTCTCCTGCCTCATAGTAGAGAGCACTTTTTAGAGGCTTTTTTTAACAGTTAAGCAGAGTCATCCACGGTGAGTCAGCAACTAGCTCAGCCTGACCTCAGCTCTTGCCTTTTTCCTTTTACATTTTTTTTCTTTTCATGATGACAGGGGTGAGGCTCTGCCTCCCTTGCCTCACCTGACTGCACGTCACTGTGACCGAATGGGAGTGGCTTGGCAGTCATGGGACTGGGTGGGCATGGCCAACTTGTAAAATGTGGGGAAACTCACTTGCTTAGCAACCAAAATGTTGGCTCAGAAACTCTGGCATTTGAAGCACACAAGTCTTAAAGCTGTCAAGTTACAAGACCCTTGCACCCCTAACCTTTTAGGGGGGAAAAACTCCAGGGATGTTCCAATTTGACAGCTTTAAGGCTTATAGCAGTTAGACTTATATACCATTTCATAGGGCTTTCAGCCCTCTCTAAGCGGTTTACAGAGTCAGCATATCGCCCCCACAATCTGGGTCCTCATTTTACCCACCTCGGAAGGATGGAAGGCTGAGTCAACCCTGAGCCGGTGAGATTTGAACCACTGAACTGCTGAACTAGCAGTCAGCTGAAGTGGCCTGCAGTACTGCACTCTAACCACAGCGCCACCTCGGCTCTTGTGGACTTCAACTCCCAGAATTCCTCCTCCAGTCATGTTGGCTCAGGAACTCTGCATCAGGGCTCCCTCAGGGGGTCTGCCCGGCTTTTCAGGGGAAGGGAACACATGGGGAGCCCCCTCCATATGGGAAGTGCCGAGTTTTATGTATTGAATGGATGGAAACGCAGGAGCCATGGATAGCCAGAATGATGGTCTTTATTGTTACAGAAAGTAAGATGACAGCGATTCAAGGTTTCACAAAACGCGCCCAGTATTTATAGTAATTGTAACAATCACATTAACCAATCAGGGGCCGGGTACTGCACAGCAACTGCTGGTGCAGTACCTTGGCCAATCAGTGAAGATTAACAGTTAAGGAAGACTAGCAACAGCCTCTGCTGCGTCCTGGCCAATCAGGCCGCAGCAGAGCAGTTGCTGGCCCGTTTGCAAGTCTCCTAATACATAACACCCCTTTCCCCCAGATCTGCGCAAGCTTGGCTAAGGAGTATGCGCAGACGATCTCGGACCAGGCCTCTTCGTTGTGGATGGACTTGGAGAGGTGGTGACTGTTTAATTGGGGGGGGGGACACATAGGATCATAACAAGGAGCTTTGAAAGTTCAAGAACATTGTAAGGACATTAACCCATTTTAATCCGTTTGTCTGTGTGTTCATTTACATGTTTGTGTGGTTCATTTTAGAACTAAAATTACCCAGAAGCAATTCAATTCTGCTATGTTATTACCAAGAAATCACAAGGATCATGCATTCTGGGATCTGTAGTTTAGATTTTCACTTCTCCTTTCCCCCAGTTAATTCACATTTCCCCCAGTTAATTCACATTTCAAGCACAGTTAAATTCATTCACTTCTCCTTTCCCCCAGTTAATTCACATTTCATGTATAGTTAAAACTTCTCCTTTCCCCCAGTTAATTCACATTTCATGTACAGTTAAAACTTCTCCTTTCCCCCAGCTAATGCACATCTCAAGTACAGTTAAATTCATTCACTTCTCAATTACAGTTAAATTCATTCACTTCCCTCTTTCTCCCCCTCCATATTCTGCGCATGCCCAAACAAACCCCTTTGACATTCTCCCGGTCCTGGGCTCGGAGGCAACCTCTGAAGCGAAGACCGGCCCTGGAGACGGCTCGTAGATGGCTTCGGGAGGCGTTCCTGTGTTTGGGACGGAGCGGCGGCGTCAGGGCCCTCATTGAAGGCAGGCAATGCAGAGAGCTTTTTCTTTCCGCAGAGGTCTGCGAGCGGGAAACCGGAGCGGGGAGCAGCGGCAGGGCTGAGCAGGCAGGTGGCCTTGGGAGGCTGGCGGCTTGTGCAGGAAGGCGGCAGCGGAGGCCTGGAGGCGTAGATGGCAAGGCACACGAACTTTTGAAATTTTGGGAGGAGTAGAGGCCCGCAGGTGGCCAGGCTTCGGAGAGAACGGCGGCCCTGGGTTAGGAGGGTTGAGAGCGGCCGGCTCGGGAGGCGGAGGCGGATTAGAGCCGGCAGGGCAGAGAGGAGGCCCGGCGGAAGAAAAAAAAACTGGCAGGGCAGGCTGCGCAGGCGGTGAGGGTGCGGAGGCCGCGGCGGCTTGAACTCGGCTGGCCCTGGAGCTCCTTGAACTTCTCGTTGGGAGGCAGGCAGAGTAGTGGGTGGCTCCAGCAGCTGAGAGGGGAGGCCGGCAGTAGAGGGAGGAGGCAGGCAGGCGGTGGCCTGGTTTCTCGGGCTGCTCGTGGCATTGGGAACAGCAGGACTTCGGCGTCATGTAGAGGCAGCTCTTCAGAAGGCAGCGAGGATTTGCAGGCAGGCTGCGGAGGCAAGGCGTTGAGCTCTTCGAGGCAGGAAGGGTTGGCTCGAACGGGAAGCAGCAGGCGGCTTCTGAGTGGAAGGTTAGAGTTGCTCCGTGGTAGGCAGACTTCGCAGGCAGGCTAAGTGGCCAGATCGCGAAGCAGTTTGTGCTATCGGGACAGCTGGCTGGATCCGTGAGGTGCACGGAAAACCCAACGGCTTCGGGCCCAGACAGTTCCGGCTGAGGTTGGCTTCCGCAGACTGCGGCTCGTCCTCGGAGTAGGCGTAGACTGGGGGTCTGTTGCTCGTCCTCCGAGTTGGCGTAAATTGAAGCTTCTTGTTGGCTGGATACTGCTGTAGCTGGGCGCATGCTGGCCTTGGGTTCCGGCAGGTCCTTCACGGGCTCTTCTCCGCGGTTGAGCCTCGCGGTCCATTGCTCGTCCTTGCGCATCGGCGGCGCTCCGTCCGAGGTGAGTGCGGGACACCCCCTCAGGCGGACGGAGGCCGCGTCTGATCGATGCCAAGTTGGCGGAGACGCTGGCAGGCTCCAACGGCGGTGGCTATGGCTGCTGCTGCTGCTGGAAGGTAGCGTCGGAGTTGTGCGAAGGTAGCTCGGGTAGCCTCTGGAATTGTGCGAAGTAGAGGTGGCTGCGACTGGCTGTTCTTTCTTTTTCCAGGCCCTGCGGGAATCGCGAATCCCATCCTCGTCGCCAGTTTTATGTATTGGATGGATGGAAACGCAGGAGCCATGGATAGCCAGAATGATGGTCTTTATTGTTACAGAAAGTAAGATGACAGCGATTCAAGGTTTCACAAAACGCGCCCAGTATTTATAGTAATTGTAACAATCACATTAACCAATCAGGGGCCGGGTACTGCACAGCAACTGCTGGTGCAGTACCTTGGCCAATCAGTGAAGATTAACAGTTAAGGAAGGCTAGCAACAGCCTCTGCTGCGTCCTGGCCAATCAGGCCGCAGCAGAGCAGTTGCTGGCCCGTTTGCAAGTCTCCTAATACATAACACCGAGGAGGGTCCTGGTAAGGAAACAGGCCTGAGAAGGGGGCCCAGCAGGTCACAGGTCCTCTACTAAGACCTTTAGAATTAAGTTGAACTGCAAGAGAGATCCCAGTCCCTCCTTCCTGACCCAGGATGTCTCCTCCTCCACTTTTGGCCCTTTGCCCTGTAGGACGTTATCACCCAGAGCTCTCCCAGAAAAATGAAATATCCTAGGAAATATGGAAAAGGCAGAATATTTCTCTGGATGTGAAAAAGGAAGAAACATGTTTTATAAAGAGAGAATAGCTCCCTGCAGCTTCCTGCCTCCACTCACTTTGTCAATGGGCTATTAAGAAGGCCAAACCAGTCCCTTTACATAGTAAAGAGTTCTCCCCTTCAGCTCCAGGAATATGGGATTAAGGCATGATAATATTGCCCCTTTACCCAATCAGAATGCAAGCTCAAGATCAAAGGCTAGAGAGGCATAAAACCAGGGACTTTCAGCATCTCAGTCCTCCCTTCCCTTCTCTTCTCCACCAACATTGAAGGATGGGATCATCTTTTCTGTTCAGGACTCAAGCCATGTAGTCCTGTCCACCATTAAAACCATCTTTCCAAGCAGCCTCCATGTCTCCAGTGTCTTTTTCCCCACTTGGAGCCAAACCCAGAAGGACATTTCTTCCAACAGCCCTTTTTTTGAGGGGAGGGGAGGGCGAAGGGCAGCAGGAAGTCTCCCTTCTAGAGAAAACCCTGAGATGTCCTCACCCAGCCCGTATTTTCTAAAAATGCTCCTGTAGACCATAGAAGCCTTCCTGGAAGTAACCTTTTCTGAAGACTGGGTCTCTGCTTTGCAGCCCCCCAAGTCTGGGTCACATTTTTACTGTCTCTATTTACATCCCAATCAGGTGGCAGAGACCTTGGTGGACGCCTGTAAAACTCCAGTTGCCAATCTCCATCTTGAAGGCAGAGGAATTGTAGGGTGAAGGTAGGTAACACTAAGGAGACCTCAGCTATTCCTTGACCTCTCTTCTGACCAATCCTTGGGGGAGGGAGCTGGGAATAGCTATAAATTCAATTGGGATTTAATTGACCAATCGCATTTCCCATTATTGTCTCTTTTCCTCTATTCCTTTAAATTACAATTTGCCCTGGCTGTCCAACACTTGTCCTAAAGGATCATTGAGGTTAAAGGAACTGGAAGTCAAATACATTTAGAATATTATATACTGTCCTGGATATTGTCTCTCAAAACATACATTCTGATTTTTCCAAAAAAAATATTAGTGCTATTACTTTGTAACGACAGTCTGACAACTGTCCCTATTTGGTGAAGGCATGCAATTTCCTTTAGAGAATGGGACTCCCTGAAAAGCCTCCCAAAAGAGAAAAGAATTCTTCATGGGCCACATTAAAGGCTATCGAAGTCTTTCATCAATGTGAATAACTTTGTCTTTTTCAGTGCATTTTTTTCAGTGCTGCAGGAAGAATAATCTGGACTTCCTGCAATAACATCTATAAAGCTTCTCTTTACCGATCCCAGAGGGTCGTACTTGTGGGTCAGCCAGGAGTTCTGCCTCTTGTGCATTGCATGAAAGAGCCCCAATGTGAAGCTTGTCCTGGAAAGAGGAGCCCTGGGGGTCTCTAGGGCCCCCTCCTCCCGCCTGCTGCATTGGAGGATGGAGGCAGAAAGCAGGTCAGGCTGGGATAGATCCTCTCCAGTCTTTTTTTTCAAAAATATTTTTTTTATTATTTTATATCATACATTTCCATTCTACGTTGAGCAGTGTGTCTCTAGGTGTCCAAGGTGCTAACATACAAATGTACAATCATCATCATCATCATCATCATCATCATCATCATCATCATCATCATCATCATCATCATCATATATAATCACAGCTGATAAGGGAAGAGAGCTTATGGCTTAGAGGTTATTACAACTGCCTAACATGTAAAATAGCCTAAATTCAAATCCCAATAAGGGTATGGCTAGCTGATGAGAACTGAATAGCTTGAAATAGATCTATACTAGTCTCCCTTCATTTATTTATCAGCAAAAAATTGCTGATAAATAGCAATTTATCAGTCATATTATAACATAGATTATTGTATCAATTATATAACCATCAACAAAAATTTACTCCTGTTTTTCTTTCTCATGTAAACCACATTTCACCTAATTCCACTCCTCTAACCCCAATATCTGTCATTTAACCATGTATAGAATAGTCCCCATGTTATGACATAATCGGAATCTTCTTTTCCTTTGATTCTTAGGGTTACCTTTCCATCTCTGCACATTCTGGAATTATTTTTTATTATTATTATATCGTCTGCAGGGGTTCCTGGGTTTTCCCAGCATTGTGCATATGCTATCCTGGTGGTCGTCTCCATTCTGAAAGCCTGCAGAGACCTGGATGACTCCTTGCATACAGACTGCCCCCCCCCGTGTCCTCAGGACTGTGTGGTAGACAGGAGAGAGGAGGGGGTCATAGCCCCCCCCACCCTCTGTTGGGAAAGGGCTGTTCCTTTTAACGTAGATGATCTCTTGGACCCTCTTTCCAACCAGGGGTCTCCTCTGTCCAGAGCGTGGACTTTGCTCTCTCCGAAGACAGCAACACGGTCCTTTCCCCAGTTCCAAGGAAATCCCCCCCCCATTTTCCCTCTGATTCAGGTGACCCTGAGGGGGGCAGATAAACCCCCAGGTGGCCTCAAGGCCTCTCAGAGAGCTCATGGCTGACCTTCACAAGCCTAACCACCAAAGGGCTGCCAAGAAATACATCCTTCCGTTCCCCACCATTCAGTCGGAACTGAAGAAGCCTCTTGGAGGAGAAGTGAAACTTTTCAAGGAAAAAAAAACCAAGAAATTCCAACTGTCTTTTGAAAAGCCCCTTTGGGATGTGCGCTGAAGATGCCCCAAAGAGGGATGGGGCTTTTGAGGTCTGTTCCATCTCTAAACAAGGAAAAGGGATGAAGTGGGAGAGCCTTTCTTTTAGGCTGCGCCTCAGGTCTTCTGCAGGAGGTGCCCTTTGCAAAGAGCAGGTGAGCCTATCAGGCCTGCTTGGGAGGAATTCAGTTTCCGCCCTGGGTGAAGGGTGTTATTTGATGGCCGAGTCCATGGGCACAGGTGGGATTGAACCAAGGTTTGGACGGTCACATCTCGGAAAGCCCCACAGAACCTGACCATCCTCGGGTCCACATTCAGGGCTCTGCTTCGTGACCCAGGCAAGGACACCAAAGGGGGCTTATTCTTAGCCTCCCATCCCTGAGCAGGGGGGGTGTCCTCTGTGCTTTGCCTGCCACGGCTGGTTGCTGGGGGTTTCAGGCAGACAGAATTTAACAGAATAGCAGACTTGGAAGGGACCTTGGAGGTCTTCTAGTCCAACCCCCTGCTTAGGCAGGACCCCATGGATTCCCCACTGCTGGGTGTCACTCAACTGTCAACCTTCCCTTCTGAGCTGAAGTGGGGGGGATTCCAAGGGAGGGAGGGGGGTCAAGGGTTGAGTAGAGGGAGATGTGTTGTTTGACCTCTAGGTTACCTGGATACCTAGATTCTGTTGGAACTCCTTTCCGTTGATGGGTGAGGCCATGCAGGCTATAAAAGCTTGAGTGGATGAGAGAGAGAGAGAGACAGAGACAAAGAGAGACAGAGAGAGACAGAGACAGAGAGAGACAGAGAGAGACACAGGCAGAGACAGAGAGAGAAAGAGAAAACAGAAACAGAAAGAGAAAGAGAGAGAGAGAGACCGAGAGGTGAGCAGGACTTGGTTCTTTGTCTCTGGTATTTTTTCTCCTGCTTGGGAGTTTGACCTTGGGATGAATATCTTAGTTGTTGGGGAAGCACCAACCATTAAATGCAGAAATTGACTCTTCTTCCTCCATCCCTTTTCTCTTTCAGACATGGATCCAAACGAGCTTCTGCGGCCATCCAGCGACAGACCCCAGAATGTCCTTGGGGACCCCTGGAAGGTGATTCTGTTTGTCCTTGGGGTCTATGTATTCGTTGGCCTCTGCGTATTTCTCCACCTATGCAAGTAAGTTGCTCCTGTTAAAGGGAGGATCATCACCACAACTGGGGGAGCCCTGGGGCACTGAAAGCCCCCCAAAATGTTGGTGGAACTAATTGGAGAGAGTATAGAATCCCCCTGGGCTGGAAGGGACCTTGGAGGTCTTCTAGTCCAACCTCCAATCTTGAAAATCTGGAGCCCCCATTAAGAATTATCTTTGTTATCATTGTTAAGGGTTCCACCACAAAACCGCGGTAGACCAAAGTGCGTGTGACTAAAGCGCGGTGACAAAACCGCACCGTCAAAACTGCGCGACAACAGCGCGCTGACAGAAGCGCACTGTAACATAACCCTAAAAATAACCCTAAACCTAACGCTAAACCTACCCTAAACCTAACCCTAAACCTAACCCAAAACCTAACCCTAAACCTTACCTTAAGTTAAATCGCGCTTCTGTCGGCGCGCTGTTGTGGGCGCGCTGTTGTGGGTGCGCTTTTGACATTGCGGTTTTAGCACCGCGGTGTTGTCGGTGCACTTTAGTCTACCGCGGTTATGTCGTGCCACGAAGAAAACAATGTACCAGTCGATTATATTTGATTCTTTTCTTCTTCTTCAATCCCCAGAAAAAGGTGTCTGCAAGTGTCGCCAGAACAACGAAAGGAAGATGTGGAGGCCACCATAATCACGGATGAACCGTACATACCGGGACCCATCTACCCCAACATCCCCATCATTGATGAGCGAAGGATGTCAGACGTTCTGCCTTGCACCACAATGTGATGGATGGTAAGTGTTTGAACTAATTTGGTTGTCAGTTTTTTCTCATTATGATGATATTATTGTTATTTAATTCTTAGATGGATTCTATTCGAGAGGCAGAAAAACCCAGCTGACTGCAGTCAGTGGGCAACTTGGAGGCTGCAAGAAGTGAGTGGCCGGAGGACTTGCCCAAAAGAAGAGTCCTGGATGAAGGGAGAGGATTTGGGGTCTCTTGAGGTCACCTGGGGTCTTTGGTTGCTTTGCGTTGCCTGCGTTGGGTTTTTGGGTGGGGATGGCTGGCCTTGGAAGCTAAAAAGGAAGGAGAGTGGGAGCCTGGTAGTTTTAAATATTAATTTGGTTGCTAAGTTTTATTTATTATTTCTTGCTTACTTATTTACTTATTAAATTGGTGCTTCTTTTGCCCCAGGATGAATAGCTGCCAGGGGTGAAATGCCAAAACAACTGGAGCCCAATTTGGACCCCTTCGGCATTGACAACCTCACCATCAGTCAATTGCCAAAGGCCGCCTTCCTTGGAACAGCTGACATCCAGTCCGAACATCTGGCTGACTGTGTGTGTGCTCTGAGGAAGATGAGGGCTACAACTGAGGTTCAACCATACTGGACAGGACTCATGAGAGGAATCGGACAAAGAGTGTCTCTCCCATAAACAATTGGGGGAAACACACATGACAGAAGCCCAGATTGGCTCTCTAGTTGCCCAGGTCAGGAAGGACCGTGCCAGGAGTTCAAATTCCTGGACATCTGGTGGAAAATGATGTGCAGGACTCAAGGATGAAGGCTGCGCATCCAGGACTGGCAGCTGCTGAACAACTGGAAGAAAAGTGCTTTCCCGACTCTCCCCAAGATGACATCCAGACTTTTATTCCCCGCTGAGAGACTCCTGGTTTCCTCACCTGAACTGGTTCTTTTCTTTTTTCTTTTTATGTACTTTTTAATGTAGTTTTATTTAACTTTTGGGGCTTGCTTGTATTTTTTTTTAACATTTTTTGGAGGTTTTGATTAAATAAAAAATTGATTAAAAAAAGAAATGATATGAGAAAAAGTACAAATGAAATCTTAATGAAAGATTCACACTGCAGCTGCCATTCGTTCGTTCGAAATAAGAGAGCTTGTTAAGTCCTACTGCTAAAAATTATCTATTTTTCTGCTGGATTTTTCTGATGCACTCAGGAAATCATAGATATTGTTCTGAAAGCTGGATGGTATTTTTAAAACAACATCAAAGTAACTTTGTCTAAGAGTTGGTGTAAATGTTGCATCACAAAATCCTATTTCTTCAACTATCCCACCTGTATTAATGACAACATAGAAGACTAGATGAGCAAGGGCCAATTGCTAGTCATACCTCCTCAGTTTTATGAGGCATTATCCTAATTAATTAACTTAATTATCAGGAAGTACCGTAGTTAATATTCTGCTGGGTCAAGGAATATCACCAGCATTCCCACAAACTATTGAGGAAGTGTAAAGATGTGTGCAAATAAAATATGGCATCAGGCTAGAAAGTGGAAGCTCCTGAGTTCTAGTCCCACCTTAGTCATGAAAGCCAGCTGGATGACTTTGGGTCAGTCACTATACCTACCAACCTCACAGGGTTGTTGTTGTGAGGGGAAATAGGAGAAGGAAGATGTGTTTGAGAGATTGACTGCCTTGAGTTGTTTATAGAAATAAAGGAATAGTAACAAATAAAGGACCTTGGGGAGAGAAGGAGATGCTGCTGCACAGGAAATAACCAGATAAGGTGGGGGAGCCCCCAGGTGCATAACTGGCACAGAAAGAACCCCAGAAAGGACCCTCCCTCATTTTTCAGGCTTTCAAAAGAGTTGGTGGGAGATTTGTACTTTCAGACTTGCAAGATTCTCTTATGTACCCTTCCAATAAAGTAGAGTTTCCTCATTTGGTCATATTTCCTATCTGGTGTACCTGGGAGGTGATGGGGGGACTTGCTACCTTGTGTGCCAGGTGAGTCTGGCCAGAGCCGGATCTGGGATCTCAGATGCGGCTGCTGCAGACTTTTGAGGTGCTTCTTCTTGTTTTCCCTCATCTTCTGAAGAGGGGTGACTTTCTCAGTTGGCTGTAGTGGCTTTTCTGCACATGGCAGAAAGTTCCTCACCTCTTTGAGGTCTTTCTCAGAGTCAGCCTTCTCTTGCTTGAGATGGACACTTGGCTAGTAACCTCATGCAGTTCTTTGTAGAGTTCTTCAATGTATTTCACCAAAGATTGTTCTCTAGCTCTAACTGATGGCATGATCTCCTGCAGGTTTTCTGCAGGTCTTCCGTTGTGGTCTTAAGTTGATCCACTTTCTCCTGGAGACAGCTGTGCTGATCTTTCATCCACTGATTGTCTTTCTGGGATTTCTGGGTCTGAAAGTCAAAGAAGTCTCTCAGTTCATCAACCTGGAAGTTGGGACCATCAGTGGTCGCTGAGAGATTATCCAAGGATATTAGCAATAGCAATAGCAATAGCAATAGCAGTGGACTTATATACCGCTTCATAGGCCTTTCAGGCCTCTCTAAGCGGTTTACAGAGAGTCAGCATATTGCCCCCAACAATCTGGGTCCTCATTTTACCCACCTCGGAAGGATGGAAGGCTGAGTTAACCCTGAGCCGGTGAGATTTGAACCGCTGACCTGCTGATCTAGCAGTAGCCTGCAGTGCTGCATTTAACCACTGCGCCACCTTGGCTCTTATTGACCGTATGACCATTTCTTCCTTGTTGCTGACCTGTTTGACAAATGGAGAGACACAGTCACACCCTCTCTCAGTTCAGGGCTAATTTTGCTAACCTGCCTTCTCCATTCTGGCTTTTTCCTAAAGTTTTGGAGTCCATCATCTTCTGCTAGCATGAGATGCAGCAGGAGTGGAGAACCAACCATCTGCAGGGGGGGGGGTGTTCTTCTGATGAAGGATCCTTTCGATATATAATCTACCCAGATCTCAACTAAAAACCACCAGGTTCAAAATATCATATCTGAGCCACATCGAGTGAAAATCAGCTCTCTGGAAATGTTCCTAGTGCTGGTAAAGGTGGAAGGAAAGAGAAAGGGGGGAAATTTTAGAGTAAGGTTGGTGGATTTGATTACTGTGTGGATGGGTGAACTTTTGGGAGACCTGAAAGTCCAGACTGGGGACAGGTCATCCATCTACCTCTGTGGTCACTCAGAGTCCACACAGTTTCCATGCTGTCAATCAATGCAGACCAAACTCCCTGGAGAAGTCTGCAATGCTGGGAAAAGTGAAGGATCACTCATAAGCAACTAAAATGGGGATGGGGGAAGGTTGGGAGACCCAGAGGACCAGGTTGGGGACAGATCTCCATGGAGAAAATTGATCTATGGGCTACTAGGCATCAACATTCAACTTGATGACACAGAATCGATCTATCAATCAGTCAATCAGGCAGGCAGGGAGGCGGGCAGGCGGTTAACTTACAAGGTCCCTTTCAGCTGAATGCTTCTATTGTCCATTTCCTTTTCATTGTTGCCTTAACCTACAAATAGGGAACAGATTAGGGTTAATACAATCAAATAACAAAAGCCTAAAGCAGGGGTGTCAAACTCAATTTCATTGAGGCCTGTATCGGGGTTGTGTTTGACCTCGGGGGGGGGGGGATGTGTGTGGCCAGGGTGGGAGTAGCCAGTTTGACATCACTTGTGTGTCAGAGGCTCCCCTCCCAGGCTCCGTTTTGAGCAGCCACAGCCTCCTGCAGTGCTCTACCAGCGAACTGGGGCGTAGTAGGGCCACTCACGGCCCTCTCAAGCTCTGTTTTCTGTGGCAGAGGCGCCATGGGCCAGTCCGCTGTGTGCAGAATGGCCTGCGGGCCGGATCTAAGCATCCTGCAGGCCAGATCTGGCCTGTGGGCCTTGAGTGTGACACCCCGGTCCTAAAGCAGTCATTAAACTACAGTATAACAACTTTGTGTAAAAAACACAAACTTGGCCCCTTTAAGGCTTGGATGGTCTTCAACTCCCAGAATTCTGCTTGCTAAATGGCTGGCTGGAGAATTCTGGGAGTTGAAGTCCCCCATACCTTAAAGGGGCCTAGTTTGAGAAACGCCAACAAAATCCCTCAATACTGGTCTCTCTTCAAACTATCCTGACTTCCCATTTCATTCTGAATCCACCTCAAGGCACCTCATTGCTCAAAACCCCCCACAGGACTCGGTATCAGCTCCCCATCGATTTGACTGTCTTTGTATTGCTATGATTTCTGATAACAGGAAAAGGTGGTGACCATTGGAATTAAGACAGACACTCCCCCCCCCCGCAAGTACTTACTACGAGTCCCATCTCAGCCACGAAGCCCAGTGGGTGACCTTGAGCCAGTCCCTCTCTCAGCCTTCACAAGGTTGTTCTTGTGGGGATGAAGGAATCTTAGATATGTTCACTGCCTTCAGCTATTTAGAGAAATAATAAAGGCGGTATAAAAAATCCAAGTAATAAAAAAGGAAAACAACAGTCGCCAGGCCAAGTTTGCTATTGGGAAATAACTACTATCTGGCCAACGGAATCAGAGTTTAGTCATTTCCCCAAATCATGAAGCAGGTCGACCTCTAGCTTTGTGGTTGCAATGCCCACCCAACTGCGAAAGCCTGAAGCCATTTTTTGGGCCCCTAAACATTGCAGGTTTTTCCGAGTGCCCTTCACCGCCAGTCAGCCAGCCAGCCAGGCCCAGCCCCTTTCTGGAGACAAGAACCTTTGACATGATGGATGAGGAGATTGGTGACAGGGATGGAGACTGCCAACATGGAAGGTATCAGCACGTCTGTGAAGTTTAATGGAACCCCCACTTTTCTAATCTCCCCCCCCCCTTAGTTCTGCCTTAAAGCGAAGGGTCTCTCCCTCCTGAGGAGCCCAGGCGAGGGAGGCCCTGCGATGCCCCCAGTGCCAGCCATCCAATCCAGCCACTTTCCAGGGATGTTGAGCAGAGCCTCCATTACGTGGTCCAGACTCCCCAAGGATGCTGGAGGTTGCCATGGCGAGCTCCAGCCAATGAGCTCAGGAGGAGCCTCTGATGTCACAAGCCAAGGCTTTGATTGGCCTGGACCTGAGATTTGAACAATAACCACCAACCGGCTGCCTTCCCTTGGGGGCGTGGCTTATCCATTGATGAGCCAATCCTGAAGGGGCTTAGAGCCCCGAATTCACTTCAGCCAGAGCGGCTCCCTCTGAAGGGGGAACCCTCAGTCGGAGGGGAGCCCCACATTCCGCCCCTTCTCTGGGAGTGAAATTAAAATCTTGTCCCTTGGGAGTATAATCTGGTGTTAGAGATCCAGAGAATCCAGGTTTCCCTCTCCAGGCCCAGACGATGAAAGGGAAATATGCATAAAAGATCAGATGTGATTCATTATCAAAAGGCCTTGTGATAAGGAGGTGCCTGAAGAAACACATGGGTCTTTGCAAGCTTTAGCTGTCCTACTCACTGCCCGCGTAGGCCAGCTATGGCTTAAAGGCCAGATGATAAACTGCCCCCTACAGGCAGTGAGAGGGACAGCTAAATCATGGAAAGACCCAGTGAAGAAAGACCCTGAGTGCTGACTGGGGAGTTCTGGGAACTGAAGTCCACTCTTCTTCAGGTTGCCAAGGTTGAGAAACATGCCCTAGTAGATCTTGCACTGGGCAGTTGGACAGGTGACCTCTAAGGTCTCTTTCAACTCCATTTGTCCATTATTCTAACTGCTTACCTTTTTATGGAGGGAAAAAACAATCCTCTCCAAAAAGGGGCCAGAGGAACAAAATGGAGGATGCGGGGTCTTTGCCAGTTTTAGCTGTCCTACTCACTGCCTGCAGAGGCCAGGCATCACTTAAAGGCCAGACTATAGGCTGCCCCTTACAGGCAGTGAGAGGGACAGCTAAAGATGGCGCAAGCCCCATGGGGTCCTCCATTTTGTGGCGGGAAAGTGGCAAAGGAGAAAAGTGGAGAACTGTGGAGTATTTATTTCCCTCCTTTTTCCCTCTGGGTTCTGTGTGTGGAACCTTCCCTCTTCTTTTGGCTCCTTGAGTAAAACCCATCCTGGTTTTGTTGTCCCCCAAACTCGCTCCTGCTTAGTGTCGAAGCCGATAAGCCTCCGGACACAAGGCGTGATAGAGAATCCTACTTTTACTTTGGTTCCCAGATGGAAGGATTGAAAAGCTAATCAAGGGCCAAGAGGAGAATCTCACAGTCAAGGGAGGGTCTCCCCTTTGCCCTTCCCCTAATCATGCAGGCACAACAGGCCCTTCTGGTTTGGTTCTTTGGATTTTACCTTTTTTTTTTAATGGAAATTTTGGGAAGGAAAACTTTTACAAATATTTACCTCCCTCCCCTAAGGTGACCAGATTTTCAGATTGGTAAAGAGGGACACCATTGACCGCGGGGGGTGGGGGGGGCTTGATTAAAAATTTTATATTTTGTCAAACATGACCCCAGGACACTGAAACCATCATAAATACGAATCTGTTGCCAAACATCAAAATTTTGATCACGTGACCATGAGGATGCTGCAACGGTCACTAAGTATGAAAATGGTCATCAGACACTTTTTTCAATGCCATTGTAACTTTGGTCACTAAATGAACTGTTTGAGGCTTGCATTATAATGCCTTATGCCAGCTTACATTTGCAAGAGAGAGAAGCTAAACTCCTTGTTAGAATTGAAATAGAAATGAATAGAGTAGAGTAAAATAGAATAGAATCGTTTATTAGCCAAATGTGATTGGACACACAAGGAATTTGTCTTTGGTGAATATGCTCTCAGTGTCATCAAAATCAGTAAAAATCAATCATGCTTTTTTATTTCTATTTATTATTTTGCCATGGCCACATATGAATATATATGCACATTCCAAACAGATTTTCTTACTAAACAGCCACCATTCTCATCCATAGGCCACTAAAGGCCTCACCAACCTTTTCTGTATTCTTTCATTTCCTTCCATCCATTTTATTTATTTAATACAGAGTAGATTAGGCTGTCAGACTTAGTCATTCTTCTAACATGACAACAATTCTTACCAACAAGGACGGTATTGGCACATTTTAGCTAATGCAACCTAAACATAACCAAAGCCTATTTCACTTCAAGTATGCTAACTTTATTCTATGCCTTCCCACGCATTACATGGCTTGAACGTTCGCGGATCGCCACCAAATTGCACAGGTGGTTGTTCTACCAGATGGACATCCTTACTTTTTCTCGAAAACGGGAGAGAGGCTGCCTTTCCTAGTCTAGCCCCGTAACAACAACCCTACGAGGTAGGCTGGGTTTAAAAGAAAAGCGAGTGTCGGGGAATTCTGTGACTGCACCACCTCTTCGCTGCTCTCGCTTCTCAGGGAGCCCCCTTTCCTCTCGCCGAGCAGCCCGTTCTCGGAACAAAACGCCTCCCCGCCACCGCTGTCCTTCCACCAAAACGGAGGGAGAGAGCTTGCACGGTCCGCCGCACACCGCCCTTTCCCAGCGCAACCCCTCTCGGCACCGTCCCCACCGACTGCCAGGCGTATCCGCCTCTGAGCCTCTCCGCGCAGTCACCCCCTTCCCCGTCGCGCCCCCCACGCCAAAAACAAACCACCAGTGCTCCTCCCGCTCCCCCGCTCCCCAGGCCTGCAGCGCCCTGAAGCGCGCCTCGCTCTTCAGCTGGACGCCGCCGCGCATTTCCCCCCGAAGTTCTGCACGCGAGGGCTCCACCCAGCTTCTAGCGCCGGAGACTGCCGGAGCCCGAGAGCCGAGAAGGAAAAGACCGGAGGGAAGCACGCTCCGCCTCCAAGCCCAAGGCTTCTCAGCAGCTGCCCGCCTCTGAGTTCTCGGCGGCGGATGGGCAAGAGGAAGCGGGCAGGCTAGCTCGGAGCGCAAAAGCCATCCTCCGCGCCGCAGCCGTGTCTGGATCAGCCCTCTGGAATTCTGCTCACTTTCTGCCTACTTTCTCCTCCGCTGGACCCCAAAGTTCAAATCCGCCCTGCTGGAGGAATTCCACTTATGGCCTCAGGTCTATTTACCAGTTAGAGGGTCTGGAATTGACCGTTGCCAGTTGGGGGGCGCAGAGGAACCCAGCAGACAGACGGGAGAGCGGGGGAGGAGGGAAGGAAGAGCTCCCATCCAGGGTAAAAAGAGGGAAAAGCGGAGAGCCTACCCTGCACGGGATCTCTTCCTCCCCCCCCCCCCCCCGGTCTCCCGTCTGTCTGCTGGGTTCCTCTGCGCCCTGCGATGCCCGTCTGGGTTGGCTTCCTTGGACACTCAGCCCCCACCCCCACCTTCCCTCCGACCAACAGTCAGTTTATTCTTCGCTACAAACAAAACACGGGGAAGCCGGCATCGAGTTTTCGGTGACTCCGAGGTGCGCTAACTGAAATGCGCTCTTCCTTCAGTCTCTGCTCGGAGCCTCTGGGATGATCGTTGGCGGGTGGGGGAAGCGAGGGCGCAGCTGAGCCGGGGAGGCAGAGATGAGAAGTGGGGGCTAAATGCAAAGCGCGCCGAAGAGAGCAAGCGAAGCATCCCCAAAGCGAAGGACGGGCGGCGGGAAGCGCTTGGCCAGTATGTGAGAAGGCAGGCTGGAAGTGGCTGCGGAAGGGAAAAGAGGCGGCCACGGGTATCGGTTCTCCTTGCGGTAGGTAAGGGGGTTCGTAGCAAGGGTCCGCCGGCAGGTAGGCTTGGGCGGGGCGAAGGCCTCAGGTCGGGGGAGCGAGAATTTGCGGGGAGGAAACAGAGATGGCCGAGAGTTGAAGTAGGCACCAAATCACCGCCGGGTGGAAATGTTTCGGCAGCCGAAAAGGAACAGGAGCCCAACGGAAAAGAGAAGTTCGAGGACTTTATGCTGCGTGGAGGGAAATAAACACTTCCGCACAAGAGTCTTCGGCACTTTTTTAATGACTTTAAATAACAGAGGAAAGCCCCTCCCTCCCTCCGTGTGTGTGTGTGTGTGTGTGTGTGTGAATGTTTCCATTGTGAAACACAATCACTTCCTTTTAAGGATTTTGCGTAATTCTGCAGAATTCTTCCAAAGTGCTCCCGCTTCTGCTCTGCCAGTGATGTCGGTGCCTGATCTGAGCCCTGAAGGGTGGAAGGAGAAAATATCGTCACACGCAGAACGATCAAGAGAAAGACGAGAGACAGAGGGACAGCAAAGGGGTCGGTGGCAAGCTCACAACATCACAAATGCTATACTAATCATCACATTAACATTGTGTACAATGTAAGTCACCCAGAGGCGTCTTTTGGTGAGACGGGGAGGGGGGGGGAGGAATTTTCATCAATAAATAGTCTCTTACATTTTAATCATTTCAACCATAATAACCATAAAACATGCTGGCTGTTAAGTCAAGTGTCAAACCTGATGACCCCCCTCCGCTCTCCCTGATGTATCGGTAAATGAACAGGCAGGTCATTAAGTGGGGCTCAGGGCTGCAGGAGGCCCCCCTTGTCCTTCTTTCAGCTGCTTTGGAGAATAGGGTGACCCCTTCTTCTCTGGAGTAGCCCCTCACATATCGGAACTCCTGTCACTCCTAGTCTTTCTTTCCACTAGACTAGAGGAACCCAGTTCCTGCAACCGTTGCTCATATTTTAGCCTCCAGGCCCCCCATCCTGCGCTTTGGCTACCAAGCAGGATCCCTGCATCGTTTTCTGGGGCAAGGGAGAGACTTCGCAGACGGGCGACGGAGCAGACCTGGGGGGAAGGAGAGGTGTTCACTTGGGAGAGCGGGGAAGGGGGCGCGGCGGGTCAGGTTCTTCGGAGCAGTTTGGCAGCCAAAAGTGCGAGGATCGGGCGCTCTCCCCCGCCCGCCCGTTCTCCGAAGCTAATTTCCTCCCGCGCAAGTTTCTAAGCCCGCGGGGTGTGTTTCCCCTCCCTTCCCGGTCACCTGCTGCCCGAGAACTCCGAAGAGCGCCTGCGGTTTCTTCCGTGGGTAGCCCGAGACGGAATCCACGGGCCAGGTAGGCGTCTCACCCGCGGAAGCCAAACAATGTCACCCCGGGCTCCTTTTGCAGGCGGGTTGCGCTCCCCGCGAGAATCGACCGCACTTTGCCTTCTTCCGAGACGGTCCCTCTCCGAGGCTGTTGCGGCGGGATAGAAAGGAGGATCGGGGTTGGCTTTCTTCCTCCACCCGCCACGGACTGTCGGCGGACTGTCCCACCTCCCACCTCCGCCTTGCGAAGGCTGCGATCCGCGCCTCCCCCGCCCCGATCCTTCCTGCTAAGACCCAAGGGGGCTCAGCTTTTGGCAGTTATCAATATGGTCACGAGGCGCGATTGATGGGAAAGGAAAGATAAGGGGTGGTTGAGCGGCTGTTTTCCTTGGAGAAGTGGGAATGGGTGGTGGGTGGGGAGAGATTAAGACAACGCGGTTGATAAAGAGGAGGGGTTAAGGAAGGGTTCGGGATGAGGGTAGGCTCTCCACAGGATGGGAACCTGAGGATGTTCTGCACTCAGAGTGACCCCTGCAAGTTTTGGGACTCCTACATGCCCCTCCCAATAATTGGGCTCCCTTCAAAGAGGGTGGGAGATTCTTAGCGTCCTGTTAGGGACCATGCAAGCCTGCCCCGTCCAGAGGGTGGGTGGTGGAGGGAAAGCCTCTTTTCTTTGCAGACAGTAAGTGCCACCAGCACATTGGTTGGTCATCTCAGACAACCGTCTTTTGTTAAAGATGGTTTTCACTTTTTTTCCCGCCCATGGGGAACGGAGGCTGCTGTATTAGGGATTTGTCCGAAGACGCGCTTCCATATAATTCATGACTTTGTGTGTGTGTGTGCATGTAGGCAGAGAGATTTCCTTGGATGAGGAAATGTGTGTCATCTGAAAGATTATGGAGCAGGAGGAGGGTGAATGTGGGCTGTGATGCACGGCTAACCCTCTAGAGATTTTAGCAGAGCACAAAGGGATTGTGGATCCCAGTAGCAGCAACGGCAGCAAACGTCTTCCTTGCCAGCTTCTAAACTGGGGTGTTGTGGAAAGAAAGGAACCCTTGAATGCCAAGCTAAGAGTAAATTTTAGGCAACCAGATAGTGAGTTAGCTCTCTGATAGTGAAAAGTTGCAGGCTGCTTAATTCATTCTCAGAGTATATTCTCTTTCCGTTTTTGCCCTTGGTTTCAATTGGGATTCAGATAAGAACTGTAGTCCAAGAGCTAAATCCCGTCAGAAGGGGGATGAGTGCAAACGCCCCTTCCACTGTAAGGCTATGAAGCTGGAGCTGATATGTCAAAGTCTCCAGTTTAAATGTCATCGTAGCTGACAACTGTCAGTTAAGGCACCTACCCCCATCTGCTGAATGAAGATAATAATATATTCTGATTTAAGGGAATGATGGCAAACAAGGTTTCTTGAAATAATGCTTGCAAAGTAATACAGAAATGTTGTGTTGTTATTCTGCTTCCTACTGCTACTAATGCTGTCATAATTCATATCCCTGGACAACATGAGTGTCTGACAAAAGCTCGCAAGTTTTGCAGCAGTTTTTTTATGCATCAACTGCTCAGCTGAGTAATAAGACAATTGTGCTGCACTTCTGATTTTCTACAGTGTTGGCTAAGTGCACACAATGTACACAACACGGTTATCAGATTAGATTATCTTCCAGATTTGAAAAGATCAACTACATGAAAGCAGAGCCCAATTAAACTGAGGTCAAACAAGACATTGAACAATATGCATACAGGCTAATATAAGGCTAATCAACTTAGCCATGCTGTATGAGCCAAAAATCTTTAACTGATCTGCTTAAGCAAATTGCTTGAATTCCGTTGTTTTAGGTTTAGGCGAATCGTTTTTATGCAACAGTGTTAAGAATACAGAAGACCAGCTCTCAACTAGGAACAAGTTGAAGGTTTCCAACTTATAAATAAATAGCAAACTATGAATACATTTCATTGAAATTAATGGGATTTTCTTGATACAGCTGCATATAGCTATACCATTGTCTTCTGCATTATATGACTTTTATGAGTGCCTATCTAATTCTTTCAAAAGAGACTAAAAACTGAGCCTGAGAAACAGTAATTTTCTCAGGTTTGAAATATGCTTTCACATAGGTCTAGGACTCCTAGTTTCAGTATAAGGGAGGATCCCAATATTATCATTTCTTCTTCTCTTCTTCTCCTCCTTCTCCTCCTTCTCCTCCTCCTCTTCTTCTTCTTCTTCTTCTTCTTCCTCCTCCTCCTCCTCCTCCTCCTCCTCCTCCTCCTCCTCCTCCTCCTCCTCCTCCTCCTCCTCCTCCTCCTGAGTTCAGAATGCTTTCCAAACTAACTAAACAAATCAACCCAGTGTTCTCATCTGAGGCATCCATGTCAATACCCAAATTATCCTACTTTGGACACATTATATAAAGACCCAGCTCTCTGGAAAAGACTCCAGTGCCATTGGAAGGACTAGGTTAAGGGTACATCATCATGGAGAAAACATAGGTGGTCCCAAGGGTTGACAACAACTTGATGACATATGATCAAGTTCTAGAATAGGAGTTATCCTAAATAGATCCAACGTGCAATTTGGAGGTCCTCCTGAACTCACAGCTCCTGTTTGCACATAGCTTTGTTTTGCCTGCCAACCATGCCCTTTCCTGGACTTTGAGGCCCTGCTCAGGATTACTCATGTCTTGGTCACCTCCTAAATGGATTATTGCCATTTGCTTTCCATGAGCATCCAGAAGCCACAGCTGGCCCAGAATGCACTGGAACTGATGCTTTTGCATCAGTGCAGGTTATACATCTGCTCTGTAAGCTTTTTTTTTTGACTGTCAGTATACCTCAGGGTTTAATGTAAGGTTTGGGTTGTAACCTATAAAGCCCTTCATAGCATGGAGCCAGGTTATTTAAGGGATTGCCTCTCCCCATTAAGTTGGGCATAAGGGACCTTCTTTGAGTCTGCTCTCTTACAGTGTGTGGTCTGGTGGGGTCCAGCTTGGAGGTGTGGCTCTCTCGATGCTACATATTATCATATATGGTGGACCTGCCAAAAGGTTAAGGCATTCTGGATAAAAATATGGTGGATTATGCAAAATATCTTTAAAAGAAGGATAAAGTTTACTCCTCAGTTATTTTTACTAGGTATGTGTACTGACTTTACTTTCAGGAAAGTAACTTTCAGGAAATTTACCCAAATTAAATTGGAGAAATGAGACGGAGGAGGTAAGTATGTTGGGATTCCTTTTCAGGAGAGGTACCCAAATTAATTTGGAGAAATGAGAAGGAGGAGGTGAGTATGTGTGGGGATTCCTTTTCAGGAAGTTTAGCCAAATTAATTTGGAGAAATGAGGAGGAGGAGGAGGAGGAGGAGGAGGAGGAGGAGGAGGAGGAGGAGGTGGTGGTGGTGGTGGTGGTGGTGGTGGTGAGTATGTGGGGATTCCTTTTCAGGAAAAGTACCCGAAATTAGTTTGCTGAAATAAGAAGCAGTTGGTGAGTATTTGGACCGCTTTAAAGAAAAAATTCTTTTGGACAAAGGAGATGTTAACTACTTGTGGGTGTTTACTTCATAGAGGAACTGTTCCTTGGTTATGTTGGATAGAAGAACCAGGCGATGGTGGTAAAAGGTAAAAGAGGATAGGAACCTTCATGATTTGGGTACAAAGTGATGGTGAGTATTTGTGCAACATAAAAGAGGAGGGGGACATCTATGATTTGGGGAAAAGGAGATGGTAAGTATTTGGACAACGTAAAAAAGCACAGGAACTTATATGATGTTGGGAAAAGACCAGAAGATGGTGAGTATTTGTACAACCTTTGGCCAATCACCAGGGAAGGATGACTTCCATTCTTCCAATATGTTTGGTGAGTTTCTGTCCTTCAATTGGCTGAGTGACAATCAGACGGAGAAGGTGAGTTCTATTCCTGCAATTCTCTCAACGGAGACCTTGGACCAATAGCCTAAAAATGGTTATTTCTCTTCCTACATTAGGCATGGTGAGTTCTAGTCCTGGAATACTCATGAGAAGCAGCTGTATCACCTTGAGCCAATCCCCAGGCGATGGTGAGTTCTAGTCCTCCAATGTGCACAAAAGCTTTTCTTCCTTCCCGGTGCCCACTTCTCTATTTGAGTTTCCTCTTGCGTCCTCTGCCCCACGCCACATCTCGCTGCTCACTATCGGCAATTTCATAGACGGTGATGCGCAGCTTGTCCGAGCCCCACTTCCTCAGATTCGGGGAGTCCCTCTCCTTCCCTGCCTTGGCCCCCAGGGTGCCCTGCCGCTTGCTCACCTTGCTCAGGAAATGCTCCAGTTCGTGCTCCATGCAGGCCAGCTGGCGGGGGTCCCCCTGGAGGGTGGAGTTGTTGCCCTTAGGGATCTGAACTGGGGTTGGGCCGGGACGAGGTCCTTGGGCAATTGGTCCCTATCCTCTTCTGGAGAGGACCTCCTGCACCAGTGAAGGAAAATGAGGAGAGACCTGTCCTAATTAAATAACCACTACTTGCAATTGATTACTAGTAGGCAATCACTTAAAGGTGTGGCAGCAGCCAAAGAAGCCGATGCAGTTCTAGGCTGCATTAGTAGAGCGATAGAATCCAGATCACGTGAAGTGCTAGTAATTTTTCAATGAGCACACAGAGGTTCTTCATTAATTAGTGACCATTCATTAATTAATAAGCCATAATTGCTTCATTAATTAATGACACCTGAATTTTCTTGGTCAATGAATATGTCATTTTTATTAATTAATGAACAATTGTAGTTTCTTCATAGATTAATTAATGACCAAGCCAATCGTAGTTTCTACATTAATTTATGACCAGTCATAATTACTTCATTAATTAATCTATGGCCGGTTGTATTTACTTCACTAATAATCACTCATAATGTAGTTTCTTCTTTAATTAATGATAAGACATAGGATTTTTTTTACGACTCGTAATTTCTTAATCACATGTCCTCAACTATCATATGTCCATCAGGCTTGCTTCTGTTCCTGAAGGAACCCCAAACTGCCACAAAAATGTGTTTCCACCACATTAGAAGCCCTCAAACAAGCTCACCCCACCCCAGCTTACCTTAAACCTGTTTTATTCATGTATTAATTACATTTTAATGGCATTCATCTCATTGATGATAGGTGGATTACCACAGAATAAAAAGTTTTTTAAAAGGATAATGTAAAGAGAGCTAAAAGAAGGTTAAAGGAAAAGCTATTTAGTTGTGTCTGTTGTATGTGTGGCTATGTCTTTCCCTGACTTGGCTAAGTAGGTGCTGGGAGCCCAACGGTTGGGGGCCATTGAGTGTGGATTCTTTGTCATCTCAAAGAATCATAGTGTCCGAGTCCCTTTAGGCCATTGTCCCTCAAGCTGGGCTACTTGAAGATGGACCGACCAACTCCCAGAATTCCCCAGTCAGCATGCCTTTAAACGGGTGGGGGAATTCTGGGAGTTAAAGTCCTCCCATCTTCGTGGCCAAGCTTGAGAAACACTCCATGAGGACACAACAAGCTGGAATATTGGGACCTTAGCCACAACTCCACAAGGGGCACTGGCTCCACAAGGGGCAACTCCGCAAAAGGCATTGGCTACCAGGCTGAGCTACCGGCAACCTTCCACTCCAGTTCCATCCAGGTGCCGCTACCTGTTGAGCTGCTGACAAACTCCAGGAAGCGGCAGAGAGTTTTAAACTCCCAGGATTCCCTCTGAACGTTTTGAGAAATGCCAGAATAAAGGAATTAAGGAACTTCCTGATGCTTCACTTCTCTTTTCCGTTCCCTGTTTGTGCCCATCTCCTGCGTTGGCCGGATCTCTTCGGAGCGTCAGACGCTTCCTCCAAAAAGGAAGACAATCGTCCTGTCACCACAAACCTCCAGGAATTATTTTATTTTTATTCATCAGATGTAGAGGCCACCTATCATACCACTCTGCCTTGGGGGCAGAGGAAGGAGAACTCAGGTGCCCGAAGTAGCTTTCCCTGGATCGAAGGAAGCCTTGTGTAGAGTTGTAGAAGTGAATAAATGGGGCATTTGGCCTGGAGCTGCCTGCCAATATTTGGATTTCAGCTCCCATCATCCCAGACAAAGTTGATTCATGATGTTGGTGGAATGGGTCAGGAAGGAGGCCCACGGGTGGGGCACAACACCCACCCACACGTCACATGGGGCAGGTTGGTAAGCAAGGAAGGACAGAAGGTTGGAGGTTTTCACAGCTGGAGAAGCAACTTTGGGGGTGAAGACTCCTGCCTTGGTCAATGGGGTGGACTAGAGGAGCTCTGAGGAACCTTCCATCTCTACAATTCTATGAACCTGGGCAGGATGCGGGGTGGGGAGTGGACTAGCCCTACAATTCTATGATTCTAGGAACTTGAGCAGGGGGAGGGACTAGAAGACCTCCAAGGTCCCTTCCAGCCCTACAATTCTGATTCCAACTCACTGGTTTAAGAATTTCTTCTGATTGAGCTTCTGCTCCAGGAGTGAAACCCTGAGGACGAAGCAGAACCTTTCAGAGTCCTCAACTTACGACCATTTACGTAACTAACTGTTCACTGTTATGGCAGCACTAACCAATATTGTGCTTTTTTGAATTCTTTCCTTCTTTCTTTTTAAGAGCCAAGGTGGCGCAGTAGTTAAATGCAGCACTGCAGGCTACTGCTAGATCAGCAGTTCAGCGGTTCAAATCTCACCGGCTCAGGGTTGACTCAGCCTTCCATCCTCCCGAGGTGGGTAAAATGAGGACCCAGATTGTTGGGGGCAATATGCTGACTCTCTGTAAACTGCTTAGAGAGGGCTGAAAGCCCTATGAAGCGGTATATAAGTCTAGTGCTATTGCTATTGCTTCCCTTCTTTACTATTTTTTGTCAACCTGTGCTTATTTTAATGCAAAATTCTGTGGTGGTTTTTTCAAGAGACCCCACTGACAATCTCTGCCAAATAGTTTCAGTAGCCTGTCAGGTTGAAGCTGAAATTTCCTTGGGGCTGCGCTTCATCTGTGTGTCTCTGTGTGTGTCTGTGCGGATTGGTGAACAAGAGCCACTTTAGTCGTGTAAGCCCAATTCTAGGCACACTGTGTTCGTCTCCAGGTTGTTTCTGGGTGCAAATGAGGGGGGGGGGGAGACTCTGATATGCAGATCTAATGATTCCGAGGCCTTTATTTCAGAAAACTCTCCTTTAGGTATCATTTAATGATTGAATTTCTTAGTTTTGCTCTGGAGTTTTCCATAGTCAACAAAGTCACAAACAAAATATTTTTTTCTATCCTCTTTTAGCTTTGCCCCTTTTTCAGATTTCTCCTTTACGCTTTCCAAGAAATTATGGCCAATGAACATTATACATTTGCACTTTATTTGTGCATTGCATGTTAGATAAGAATTATTATTCAAGTACATATACATAAATACCGCAACAGAGCTTGCCATCAAAGTCATAACTAGGGACGGTCATAAAGAGAGTCAGTCACCTGACCAACCAGAACGTTATTGGGATATTTTAAAGGGCTTTGCTGATGGGTCCCCAGCCAAGGGGGCAGTTTTAGACAGAGCCATGTGGGGCCACGTTTCCCACCTTAGAACGTGTATTTATGATTTATGAAGCCCCAATGTAGAAGCGGTTCACTCTTGCTTCTTCTAGGCAGAGTGGAGATCTCTTTGTGGTCTCCTGTCCCTTCCATAGTCAATTGGGCCCATTTCAATTAGAGGCCAGATGGCAACTGCCATTCACGGTTCACGCTTGACGTGGGATGACAATTCCTAGGATCCTCAACCGTCTTTTCTGGAAAACAGGCCAGTGCAGCCTCTGAGCATGTACAGAGGTTATTTGCGCCCCCTGTTCCCACCCCGCCTTCTCCGGCCCATTTGGTCGTAGCCAGGTTTTGTTCGGAGCTGGGGGGCCTCGGGGTCTCCTCCGCTGCAGGGTTGGGGGTCCCTGTGTCGAGAGGGCCACGGCCTCCTCAGCCGCAGGGGATCCGGTCTAGGGGATCCAGTCCAGAGGACCCACCGAAGCAGAGCAACTGCATGAGCCTCTCCAGCTCCTCCTCCAGGGGGCCCAGAGCTCCCCCTGCGGCTGGTCTCCCCCCTGCTCAGCCCCAAAGGGAGGAGGAGGAGGAGGGGTCCTTTCCCCCCCTGCAGGAAAGGGTGGGGGGATCCCCTCCTGGGATCCGCTTCTTTCCACCTGGTCCCCGATCCCCCCTTGGGATCCCTGGCTTTCCAGTGGATTCCCCCGTCCCTCCTCGTCTCCCTCGTCTCCCAATGGCCTCCCGGGATCCCCTCGGGCTGAGCTCCATCCCTTCCCGGGATCCCTTCGGCTGCTTGGCTCCTGGCCCGGCGGTTCTCCTCCTGGGGGTGGAAGGGCCTTTTCCCAGGGGTCGCCCGAGACCCCCGGGGGGAGCCTGGAAGTCTTCGGAGCCTGCGTGCTGCGACTCCCTGGCAGGAGAAGCCGGGGAAGGGAGGACGCGGGCCTTCCCTTCGGAGCCTCCCCTTCAGCTCCCCGGGCGAAGCTCCGCCGCCCCCGCCAGGAGCCTCCCGCGCCCAAAGGAGCCGCCCGAAGGGAAGGGGCGGTGGGAGGGGAGGGGCCACCGCGGCTCCTCCCACCGAAGCCCCGCCCTCCCTCCGCCTGTCCGGGTGGCTGGCTGTGGGCAGGGGGCGGGGCGAAAGGAGGGGCCGGAGTGGGGACAGACACGCAAGCGCAGAGGACGCTGGGAAAGCAGCTCCCTCCCAGCGACGGAGGTTGGTGGGCGGAGCTACGGAGGCCAAGAGGCACGGTTGCTGAGGCGGAAAACCAGGTGCGGAAAATGAAATAAAAGAAAGGAACGTGGGAAGGCTGGAGCCCAATTTGGCGCTTGGGGGTCACCGCCGCTGGAGGAACCGTGTCGAACGGCATCAGGAAGGCTGAGAACCGAACTGTTCTAGCGGGTCCCTTTCTCTCCTTCGGGGAACGTTAAGGAGGCGGTGCCTGGAGAGAAGGAGGAGGGGCATCGCAGGAAGGAGGGGCTGGAAAATGGTGCGTTTTCACTTTCGGAATCAGAGAGCTGACGGAAGGAGCGGTTCGCTTCGGAAGTGGAGAAACCGGATGTAAGTAGAGGCTGCTGGGACAGAGTGGCAGCCTGGGAGGGTCTCCTTCGGGTCCTCAGGAGGGGAGGCCTCGGCCTGGGCCTCTCCTGCGGTGACGGGAACGCAGCCGCAGCCGTGACCCGCCTCTCTTTCTCCCCTGCAGGAGGACGGAGGAGCCCGGCGGGCGAGGGAAGGAAGGAAGCGCCGCCGGAGAGGAGGAGAAGTGTGAAAAATCCTTCAAAAGAATTAGAGAACTTGAAGACAACCTAAGAGTCCATTCAGCAGAAAAACCTCATAAGTGTCTGGAGTGTGGAAAGAGCTTCAGTCAGAGGAGCAACCTTTATGCACATCAAAGGATCCACACAGGAGAAAAACCTCATAAATGTCTGGAGTGTGGAAAGAGCTTCAGTCAGACGAGCAACCTTTATGCACATCAAAGGATCCACACAGGAGAAAAACCTCATAAATGTCTGGAGTGTAGAAAGAGCTTCACTGAGAGGAGTAGCCTTTATAGACATCAAAGGATCCACACAGGAGAAAAACCTCATAAATGCCTGGAGTGTGGAAAGAGCTTCAGTGAGAGGAGTAGCCTTTATAAACATCAAAGGATCCACACAGGAGAAAAACCTCATAAATGTCTGGAGTGTGGAAAGACCTTCACTGAGAGGAGCAACCTTTATCAACATCAAAGGATCCACACAGGAGAAAAACCTCATAAATGTCTGAAGTGTGGAAAGAGCTTCAGTCAAAGGAGCAACCTTTATGCACATCAAAAAATCCATTCAGGAGAAAAACCTCATCAATGCCAGGAGTGTGAAAAGAGCTTCAGTCAGAGGGGCAACCTTTATGCACATCAAAGGATCCATTCAGGAGAAAAACCTCATAAATGTGTGGAGTGTGGAAAGAGCTTCAGTCAAAGGAGCAACCTTTATGCACATCAAAAAATCCATTCAGGAGAAAAACCTCATCAATGCCAGGAGTGTGAAAAGAGCTTCAGTCAGAGGGGCAACCTTTATGCACATCAAAGGATCCACACAGGAGAAAAACCTCATAAATGTCTGGAGTGTGGAAAGAGCTTCACTGAGAGGAGTAGCCTTTATAAACATCAAAGGATCCACACAGGAGAAAAACCTCATAAATGTCTGGAGTGCGGAAAGAGCTTCAATGAGAGTAGCAGCCTTTATGCACATCAAAGGATCCACACAGGAGAAAAACCTCATAAATGCCTGGAGTGTGGAAAGAGCTTCACTGAGAGGAGAACCCTTTATAGACATCAAAGGATCCATTCAGGAGAAAAACCTCATAAATGTCTGGAGTGTGGAAAGAGCTTCACTGAGAGGAGTAGCCTTTATAAACATCAAAGGATCCACACAGGAGAAAAACCTCATAAATGTCTGGAGTGCGGAAAGAGCTTCAATGAGAGTAGCAGCCTTTATGCACATCAAAGGATCCACACAGGAGAAAAACCTCATAAATGCCTGGAGTGTGGAAAGAGCTTCACTGAGAGGAGAACCCTTTATAGACATCAAAGGATCCATTCAGGAGAAAAACCTCATAAATGTCTGGAGTGTGGAAAGAGCTTCAGTCAGAGGAGCAACCTTTATAGACATCAAAGGATCCATTGTGGAGAGAAAGGGATGAAATGCCTGGAGGGTCTTTTGGGAGACCCTGAAATCCCCAAAGGATCCAGGAAGAAGGAAGGAAATATCAGTGCTCGGAATGTGCGAAATCCTTCAAGCGAAAGGACCATCTTGAAAACCATCTAAAAATCCACTCATTTGAAAATCCACATTAATGCTTTAAGTGTGGAAAGAGCTTCAATCGGAGAGCAATACTTACGCAACATGCAAGAATCCTTTGTGACTCAAGGATCCACACAAGAGAAAAACCTCATAAATGTCTGGAGTGTGAAAAATCCTTCAAAAGAATTAGAGAACTTGAAGACCATTTAAGTCCATTCAGGAGAAAAACCTCATAAATGTCTGGAGTGTGGAAAGAGTAAGTGAGAGTAGAACCCTTTATAGACATCAAATGATCCACATGGAAAAAACCTCATAAATGTTTGGAGTGTGGAAAGAGCTTCAGTCAGAGGAGTGACCTTTATGCACATCAAAGGATCCACACAGGAGAAAAACCTCATAAATGCCTGTTGTGTGGAAAGAGGTTCAGTCTAAAGGGAAACTTCTTCAGCATCCAATAATTCACACTATAGAGAAACTCTACAAATGCCTGGAGTGTGGAAAGAGCTATACTGAGCGTAGAGGCCTCCATCAAGACCAAATAATTCACAAGGGTGTGGGAGAAGTCACAGAGTGTATCTCTTGAATTATGTATTCAATTTGGCCAATTGTCAATTGATACGCTAGGGATTTGTCCCAAGTGCACAAACTCCCAGTGTCCTTACAAAGCAACAGAATAATGATGTCCATGATAATTGTAATTCCAATAAGAGGGTTGAGTAAAGAGGAGATTAAGAAAAGTGAATAGTTGCCAAATAAGGGAGTTTCCCAGGCTGATTAAGAAAGGACTTTTTCAATTGTACATGCTAGATGTTTCATCTGGCTGCAATTGTACCTTTTCACAGGAGACTTAAGTGACTCATGATGCCATTTCTCATGGGGATGTTCTCTTCTGTAATGCAATGCTCATTTCAATGCTGGTGCTTAATAATATGGGATGTTACTGTCCACGTCTCTGATATAACTGTAGCTGAGCAGGATGATTTCTTCCATGCTTTAAAAACAGACTGATTTATATTTATAAATATATGTTTTCTATATTTTTTTAAAAAAATCTTATTTCTTCCATACCATCAATTTTTCTTTTCTACTTTTTCTACTGTGTTGAGTATAAAATTAAACCCGGTTCTGTTTCCTCTTTGGTTGAGGGAAATCTGTTTGCTACAATACTCTAATAAATTGCTTTCAAATTGACATCCCACTTGGTGCTTAATTGGAACAAGTGTTCTGTCATTATTTGATTCGCTCTATATGGGTTTTCCAAATGTCCGAACCATGTAAGACCATCTCCAGACATCTGACACTCTTGCCAGTTGGATCCCCAGAATGGTCCCCTTGTCTTCCAGCAGAAACCGCTACAAGGGACTCTCTTAAGGCCAAGAAAACTTCATATTCTCCTATCTCACCTCTTCGACCTCCCACCAGGTGCAGTGATTAGGTGTTTCCCAGTTGTCAGGATGGTTAAAGTCCCCTTTTTCTATGCTTCCTGTTAACCAGCTAAATGATTAGCAAAAGGTTCTTCTAGTTCCTCTGATTGGATAATCCGGAGTTTACACCTATGGTAACCACATTCCGTTTTCCTTTCATAATAACCCAAGACTAAATTATGATTACGCTCAGGTACCACCAAGAGTATCCCACAAAAGGAAAATAAGGCAAGGAGAGAAACTACACAGAGGTTCCTGAACTACAAAATGGGGGCGGGGGAGACACCAGTATTCTAAAGTGACTTACATCTTCTTCCCTTAAGGATTTGACCCTCCCAAATGTAGGCGACCCACAACAATAAAAACGTGCTTTAACATTTGCAAAACCGCCAGGAGCCTCCGGGGTTCAGGTGGCCGGGAAATTTCAATGGTATTGATTATAAGACCCGGAAGGATGGCGACATTCAAGGCTTCTTTCAGGCTGGCAACAGCCATCGCGACCTCGCCCGCTCCTCCTTCCAGCGGGGGGAGGAAGAGGGTCTTGGTGCCAGGCGGCCAGCAGCACCTGGACCCAGCTGCAACCCCCCCTTCTCCCCCCCCCGCCCCAGGAGGAAAGGGGGCCACCCGGAGATGCCCACGGGGCTGCAGGCTGAATGGGCGGGGAAGAGAGCAGCTCCGGGGAGGCAGAAAGGGTTCCGGCACAGGAAAGCCGAGGCTGGCCACGGGAACCTCCGTCCGTTCCCGTCCATTGCAGCCGCTTTGGGAATCCCCCATTCACCCCCATCGCCCCCCGCCCTCTTTAGTTTCGCTAAGCCGGGCGAAGGGGAGGGAGCGGCGGGGCGGAGCCAGCGGCGCAAGGGAGGAGCCAAACGAGGGGAGGGAAGGCGGCCGCTGAAGAGTCGAGTAGGGGGTGTGGCCCAGCGGCAGCCGGCCAATGGGATGGGGCAGAAGCTGTT
The DNA here is from genome assembly GCF_051295495.1 of Thamnophis sirtalis. Lineage (NCBI taxonomy): Eukaryota > Metazoa > Chordata > Lepidosauria > Squamata > Natricidae > Thamnophis > Thamnophis sirtalis. The sequence goes on along the minus strand of NW_028261400.1, from coordinate 319,410 downwards.
CCGATGGAAATGACCGCGATGCAAACGATGCGAACTGGCGGGAAAAGTCCTTTCTTCTCAACTTCCGCACTCGGGGCAAGAGCTGCAGGGGGCGTGACTAGAAGAGGAAGAGGCGGGGCTTGGCTGAAGAAGGGTCCCTCACTTTCGGGTTCCATGAAGCCGCTGAAGGACTTTTCCGATTCGAGTGCGCATGCGTCCTGATGCAATTGGGGAGCCCCTCCCGCCGCCCGCGGAGCCCCCGCCGCTCCTTCCCTTCGGGCGGCTCCTTTGGGCGCGGGAGGCTCCTGGCGGGGGCGGCGGAGCTTCGCCCGGGGAGCTGAAGGGGAGGCTCCGAAGGGAAGGCCCGCGTCCTCCCTTCCCCGGCTTCTCCTGCCAGGGAGACGCAGCACGCAGGCTCCGAAGACTTCCTGGCTCCCCCCGGTGGTCTCGGGCGACCCCTGGGAAAAGGCCCTGCCACCCCCAGGAGGAGAACCGCCGGGCCAGGAGCCAAGCAGCCGAAGGGATCCCGGGAAGGGACGGAGCTCAGCCTGAGGGGATCCCGGGAGGCCATTGGGAGACGAGGGAGCCGAGGAGGGACGGGGGAATCCACTGGAAAGCCAGGGATCCCAAGGGGGGATCGGGGACCAGGTGGAAGGAAGCGGATCCTAGGAGGGGGAAAATACTTTGCATGATCCAGCCAAGGGCTCCAGGGTCTCCTGTGCCTGGTGAACCTTCGTGCCATCCATACAGTGCCAGGGAACCTGCTCTCAACCCTTCCTGGGCACCCAATTTCCTCTGGCTCCGGGATGCAGCCCTCCGTTCCAGCCTGAGGCCCCGGGCTACTCTCTGGTTCTCTTGGGGCCCTGGCTGGCGGTGGGTCTGGGGGCTGGGGAGGGGCTCTCTTCTCAGACTAAGCCACTCAGCTGGCCAGATCCCTTAGTCGGGACTGACATGGGTCTGACTGAGTCCCATTGTCTGGGAGGGGGGTTAAGCTTGAGGGAGGGGACAATCTGGCAGTGAGACTGGTCACCTGTGCTCTGGACCCATGGCTCCCTGCTTGGTCAAGGCCCCCCCGTGAATGTCCAAACAGCAGTCAAGGCCCTTGCAGGAGAGGGCACTCCCACCTGTCTTGCAGGAGGCACCTCCTCCTTCTCTAGAGGCTGTCTTGGGACCCAACAGTGCTGGGCAACCTTTGTCTGGTCCCCAATTCAGCCACCGAGGTCCCTGGAGAAGCGGATTCTCTTTTCAGGCGGAGTTCAGGCCGGGGCAGAGCACCCAAGCAGCTTCAGTTCAACCTGCAAAGGCAGCTCTGCCCCCCCCCCCCCAATGACATGTCATCGTTGACTCTGGATGGAGTGGGTGGTCTCTCGGACGTGGGTGGAGTGGGGGTCTCCTGCTGCATTAGTTGGGGTCCTGCTAGACTCACAGAGCCCTCAAAGAGCAGGTGGCAGTCATGGCTGGAGGGTCTTTGCACGGGTTCCTCCTGTGGGCCAACTTCATCCTTTCCCAGACCAGGAAGACTTGCTCAGGGGTCAGGGCCACTCGTGTCTTGGTTACTACAACACACTCTCCATGGGATTGCCCTTGAAGGCCACCCAGAAATTACCATTGAAGCAGTAGGTGGCAGGAAACGCAACGCCTGGAGCCCTTAGATTCACCGATGTTATATGCATATTATACCTGTGTAGCATGACCTACAATGGCTCCACCTTTTTTTCTCAGTGCTATTCTAGTGGCTGGTTCTATTCATTCATTCATTCATTGAAAACATTTATACAGCTTCCTGTTTTATAACAAAGCCTGGCTTTTCCGTAGATGGCACGGGGCCTGGTGATTTGCAGGACTGTTTCTTCCTAAGGACATCCACCTGTATCTGGACCCTACCAGATCAGATTTAGGGTCGGGTGGGGAAGCAAACGTCTGGTCCCTCCCCTTAAATGTTGCCCTCCGATGGGACCCAGGAACCCCACCTTTTCCCTGACAGCCCCTGCCCTATGGAGCACCCCTCCACCCTGGATTTCGGCAGACCCCCACTCTTTTAATCTTCCAGAAAGCACCTGAGCCTTGCCCCCCCCAAATGTGAGGATAGGGCGAGATAACCTTAATTATGTGGCCCGCCTCTCTCTCTCTCTCTCTCTCTCTCTCTCTCTCTCTCTCTCTCTCTCTCTCTCTCTCTCTCTCTCTCTCTCCCTCCCTCCCTCCCTCCCTCCCTCCCTCCCTCCCTCCCTCCCTCTCTCTCTCTCTCTCTCTCTCTGTTTGAAGTAGAATTTGAGTGTTGTACCTGATGCATTGATTTTTTTTAAAAAAATCAGCTTTTTCAGATTGCCTTTGGAGTTTTTATATTATGTCCCGCTACCCTTTTTCCATCTCCCAGTATGATCTCCAAGCTAAATTAGGATGGAGGCAAAGTTTGGTGGCTTTTTGCCCTGTTTTCACAAATTCCTTAAAGCCAGCAATTTATCGCAAACCCTTCAGTTGAAAAAGTAAAACTTCTAACCTTCACAGTAACTCACATCCTGATTTCTAAAAAGAATGAAGAATTATTGGGAGGAACTGCCGGGAAGGACATGGGTGACCCAATAGGCTGCCTGCCAAATAACTAGCACCTGGCCTGCTGGTGCCTTGTTTAAGGCCCCTCCCTAGCCAGCCTATCCAGGTGTGGCTATAGAAGCCGGAGCAGAAAGCCAGGAAGGGGTATTGGTGTTTATGGGGAGTGAGAGGGAAAGTGGGTTGAGTTAGTTTCCTCCTCCTGACTTGTTAACCGAAAGCTGAAGCACCTTGTGGGTGCCCAGAGTTGCAGAGAAGGGCGAGGTGTCAAAGCCAAGGCAACAACAAGCCAACTTCAGACTCACATCTCAGTCAAGGCATGTTATGACGTGTAGATGAACCAAAAGCGTTTGCTAACATTCAGTTAGGGGAAAGCAAAAGGTAGGCAGGCTGTGGAGGAGAAGCCCCTTCCTACCCGTAGGAGAACGCAAGGAAAGCATCCCAGGAACAGCTATTTCTAAAGATGGAGCTTCAGGGCTAACAGGCCCACTTTGTCAAACCAGCCTCAAAGGAGCTGGGCTCTGTCCCTCTTTTCCAAACCAGGAACAAGCCGAGACCTGGGGGGGGGGGGGGGAGACAAAATCACCTCCACGTTCTCATCTCCTGAGCTCAGAGGAAGACAAAAACATATCCCTCCCCATTCTCTACCCTGAAGGGGCTAAGAGCCCTTTTCCAAGGCCCTCCCAAACCCAGTGCTCCAGGGAGATCCATGGCTGGATCAGTAGGACACAAACTGTGTGTGGGGTAGAGGAGATCTGATCCCATACTCACAAATGTGGATCTTGGGAAGTCTGCTGTTGCTGAGTTGGGTTGTAGGAGTGGTTCTGTAGAAGATTCCATGGGAGACGGGCTGTTGGGTTGGGTGGGGAAAGATGGGCACCAGTCCAGAGCCTCGATGGCGTGTTGGGAGTCCCAGTCCACAGAGCTCTGTAGGACTGGGATGGGAGGGGGGAGACGCTGTTTTGTGATGGGGGAGGATCTGCTTCCTGGCTTCCTTCCAAAGGTTTGCGGGGCGCCTTTCCATTTCTTTCTGGTGCCTCTGATGAGGTCCCTCTGAGGGAGGAGTAGTCCACTCTGGGAGTTGTTTGTCTCAGATCCCAAGATCCCTCCTGTTCACTCTTTCTCAGTGATTGACAGTGATTGAGAATTTAAAGCATTACAATACAAATACCTTTAAAAATAGTTTTGTATAAATTACGATCCTTTTTGACTGTACTAACATAACCATTTCTTACTCAAATGCACTTTTATACATTCCTAATTATTCCTATATCGAAACATTGATGTTTCTAAGCTGTACATTTCATGTTCCTATTATTCATCCATTTATACCAGTTTTCCCAAACTCTATAATATTCTGAGTCTTCCTTGTTGACAGGTTTATTTTTGTTAATATATTTTTAATTGTTTTATACCACACATTCTCTTTCTATATTGAACGGTGGGTTTTCTAGGTGTCCAACGTGTTAAAATATAAGCATCATTATGATCATGTACATCTAGACATTGTGAACTATACTAAAAATACGACTTCCAGGTGTGGCTATAAAAAAAGAAACAGACATTGCAATCTCCAGAACTTAAAATTACCCACTTAGCTTTCGTTGTCCTCTGCTAACATTGCCGGAATGCAAAAACTACCATTGAGGAGATATTTGCCTTTATACATCACTGATCCATTTGCTCATTGCGCCCGTGTTTCGCCCATCCGCCCGCCTGGAATTAGCTCGGTCCTTTTTTACCTCAGACGTGATAGTGATAATCGATGGAGCCTTCGCTCCTGTTGCTTCCTCCCCTATCAAGCACAGCTTGGGCCGCTAGACACATATACCCGATAAGATCGATCGCTATTGAAAAGTATACTATCATCCCTTATAGTATCAATTCTATAACCATCCAATATATTTACTAATGGTTTTTTCTTTCTCACGGAGTCTCTATTTCACATAAATCCACTCATCCCACCTCTGTTATCTGTCAGCTAACCATTGATAGAAAAGTTCCCATGTCACAAAATACTCCGAAATTTCTTTCTTTTTTTTTTTTAAACTCAGCTAAAGTGATTGACAGGTTTAGGTCGTGGCCCTCTTGGATTCTGGGACCAGACTCGAAAACAGAGTTGGGAGAAAGAAAAGCCCTCACTACTTGCCTTGGTGGTTTTGCCTTCCCCACCTTCTCCTTCTCCACCATTCCTTGCCTCAGTTGGCGGGACAGAGAGGAGGGACGCATTCGTGCATGGATTCAGGCTCTCCTGGGGCCCCATACGTGGGCAGGGTGGGGTGGGCCATTGGGCCCTTGGTGTAACTGCTCATCTCTTGCTCCTATGGGGAGAAAGGAGTGAAACATAACCTTGAACTGGTCCTTGGAAGGAGGCAGTAAGCAGGATTCATACCCCGGGCCAGATTCACACAGCACCATCTGATTTGTTTTTAAACTTAGTTCTCTCCATGCATCCCGTAGGTCTATTTTCTGTACCATCTCAAAAATGTGTTTGGGAGTGTTCTTCGTTTTTTTTAATTCTTTCACTATTTCTGTGTTTTTTATTTTTTTAAATGCAAATAATAGAAACACTAGTACATATACAAATGAATACAAAAAAAGAAAGGCAAAAGAAAAAAAGGGGGGGGGGAAGCCACATATTACAATGCACTCCCATCCCCTGGAGACCATTCCCTCCCCTTATACAATATATTCCAATTATGCCCTTATCCTCTCCAAAACAAGATATATTCTTGAGTAGGTTTATTTCCTTTGCCTTCCACCAATACTGCTTTTATAAACCGCCCCCCCTATTTCATTATAATTATTCACTTTAATCATCCCTTTTTAAAGTTTCATTTCTGTTGTTAATTTATCATTTGTTGCCATACTCCACATTTCATTATACCACTCATTTCTTTGAATATCCCAATTTAACCCCCCATATTTAGCCAGCGCTAATCTAGCTGTCATTATCAAATTTACAAACAATTCCTTTTTTCTTTCATTTATATCCCATTTTTCCACCAGCAGCACTAATACCACCCTCAGTGACATCTCTAGATTTATATTCAACAGTGCTCTAATTTCTCTAAACACCGTGTTCCACATTTTTTGTGCACTATCACAATCCCACCACGTATGTTTCTGTGTTCCAACCTCTTCCTTGCACCTCCAACAAATATTTCTATATCTACCATCTATTTGATTTAATTTACGTGGTGTTAGGTACCACCTCCATATCACTTTATATCCATTTTTGTTAACTCTAACTGACATATTCTTTATTTTTTAATTTAAAAAGTTTTTTATTAGATAAACATTGGACATATGCGACATTTCTGGCATAAACATTTCCGTATAGTGTTTGAATCTTACAAGTACGTGTACTACTAACTGACATATTCTTATATACTCTTCTATTCCAAATATTTTCCAATCATCATTTGTTTCTCCAGAAATAAATGCTTCTGTAGTCTTTTTTAACATCCACAATTGCATTAAAGTCATACATTGTCATGTTTTCATGTTTCCATACGTTTTCATACATTAACGCATACATTTTCATAGTCCATATCTTATTATTATTTTTGTAGCATTCTGTAGAATTCTTGTTTATTATTTGGCACATATATTGCAATCAGGAGCATTTGTTTCTGATTGATTGATATCTCCATCATTAATATTCTCCCTTCTTCATCCGCATATATTTGTCTGGTCAATCCCCAATTCTCATTACCTGCAGAAAAGTCCACTCCCCTTCACAATGCCTGTGCAGGTTGGAGGGATTTTGTGTTTTTTAAATCCAGCTGGTTAGGTGTGTAGGAACTCACGGGGGGGGGGGGGGCAAGGAGACTTGTTTGAAAAGGCAAAACCGGCTCCGTTCACACGACCCCCATTGTCTCCCGAAAAAAGCCAGTTTCTGAGCATCCCTTAAACGTAACAACCCCCCCTTTTGCATTCCGCCCCCCACCAACCAAATAGCCTTGCTTTGACCCTTATAGGCAGCCCCTTACCAAAATGGGGGAAGGGTAGGAGGGTCCGAGGTCATTCTCCCATCCATCTCCCCGACGCCACCTTTCCCTAAGCCCCTGCGCTCTGAATTCGCTCGGAGGCCACTGTTGAATTTAGGGTGTGCAAGACCAAAACGACCCCCCCCAACTCCAGAGAACCCCCCTCCCCACGTTCTCTTCCCGCTAAAACCGGGGATGGAATAAATTCGACGCCCTCCCCCCACCTATCCGGGTTTTCTGTTTTTTTTTAATAATAAAGATTAAAAATGAAAATGAAAAAATAAAACAGGTTTAATTTCCTGCGCTTTTTAAAACATTCCCAGCCAATTAAAGGGCCGCAGAGCCCTATAGCTTATTCCAATTTTCCCAGGCTGGGGCGACAATCGCAATGGTTAAAACCGACACATTTTTACAAAAAAAGAAAAAAAATGAAAGAAAAGGAAGAAAAAGGAAAGGAAATTAAAAAAGGAAAGGAAAAGAAGAAAGGAAACTGAAGCTTTTGTTGCAGAAAATGACAGGCTTTAGTCTTCTCGGGATACAGGAAAAGTTTATTTGGCAGCCAGGTTCAGAAAGCGAGCGAAATGGCTAGCATTGCAAGTTCTGAACACCCTTCATTATCGAAGCACGCGTTCTTATACATTCTCAAAGGCATTGCAACACGGAAATACTTAACTCAATTCTTATTGGTTATTTTGGGGGGAAAGCCTTATAAGTAGATGAGGGTCTTACTTCTCCTTTGTTACAGGTATGGACTGCGTGTCCTTAACGAACTTTATCTGAACCTTGTGGTTTGGACTTTTGACATAGAGACGTTGGCTAGAACATCTTGTGGTTAGAGAATGGTGACACTTCCCTTTTAAGCAAACTTCTAACTGTCCCTGTTATGCTATGTCTTCATTCTCATATTTTTAATCCATATTTTATTCCCCCCTTCTAGACTCTATTAATATCCACAATTGAGTTTAGCCTGTTAGATTAACAATCTAAGCATGCAGGATACAGAATAGCAAATAAAAGCCAGCATACAAGCAATACACATCTTAGGGCTTATCTTCCGGAATCACTTTCTCTACTTCTAAGAGTGCAATTTGAATATAGGAGCCAGTATCTGAAGCTTCGTCTTCCTTGAGGGTATGTGGGATTAGGCTTTCCATTAACATTCACTCCTTTTCAGTCCATATCTCTTTTACAGACCTCATAAGGAGCTGTTTAAGCGAGGGTTCCACATAATAAAAGAAATAGCATTTGCTTAATCCAACCTGTTCCCAGTAGCCAAGGGAACCACACATCTGTTCCTTGTACTTTTTGACCAATAGAGGAAGCTCTATCTCGTAGTTCTTGGACACCCCCCCCCCACTGCTCCTGATCTGTTCATATAGAAACAGCAATCTTCTCCCAGGAATACACATAGCCCACCCTTTTCAGCAGTTAAAAGATCGATGGCCCGCCGGTTCTGTAACACGAGGGCTGCTAAGGAATCTATTTGGTCCTGTACTTCAACCAAGGTACCAGCAATTTGGTTCAGGCTTTCTTGGAATTCTTCCGACAGCTGCCTGAACTGTGTAATGGAATGGGTCATTCCACCTACACCAGTTCCAATTGCTGTCCCTATTCCTAAGATTGCTAATAGTGGAAATAGGAGTGGCACTCTTTTCTGGACAGGTCCCATGAGGGGTACAGGGAGGGCCTGTTCCCCACTTACCGCCCCCATTTTGGGGAGAAGATGTACAAGGGTGCATGTGCCAGTCCAATTAGTGGGCAAGCACAGATAGGCATTTCTCCCACATACCCCGATGTTCATGGAGAAGGCATGGACTCGGAGGTTCCTTCCATTAGTCCAGACTTGTAAGGTTCCTGCTAGGAACATGCCAGTCAGGGGCTGTAATGGAACTTCTAGATTAGGGGCCATTAGCTTATTCCTGAGGACTGGACCTTCAAAGAGATATTGGGAACTGGCGTTTCCAGGGGGAAAGTAAACACAGACTCCCGTGGTGGACTGGATTGAGAGCCAAACGGGCAGTCAGAGTGGTTGGAATGGCCTTGGGCAGCTTCCAATGGTCAGATTTTTCTCCCAACGGCTAAAAACAATAGGAGGTGCAAGCGAGAAAGTGACTTTCTGTTGGAAGAGCTTGTGAGCAGAGGGAGACATGCTGCAAGTCAATTTTACGTCTACAAGGGTTTCCCTGGGGGAAAGATACATTTCAGATGGGCATTGTTCCTCTGATAGGGGCCCCACAGGAATGCCAGGCTCCTGATATCGTTTGATCCACAAGGAGGGTGACCCTATAATTTCCACACCAACTGCTATGGGGCCAACGATGGGGAGACGGCTCATCCCCAGGCTTTTAAGCTCGTCATACAGATCGCCATGAAGCTGGGCTTCCGCTGTTCTAGCTCCCCATCTACCTCCCTTGTCAAAGACTATCGTAGCTCTGGTCTTCTGCCAGAGTTCTGACTCCATTGGCACCGCACGATAAGATGAGGGTCCGGCAGACAAACACAACCAGCATTTCTGACCCAGGGCAGGGTCAGACGGATCAATTAAGCTTTGTCCTAATTCCAACACTCTTAACATCTAATCCCCATGTCTAAACTCTTTCAGGGGTCCGTTTCCCTTAGGCTTTGCTCTTTTTCTTTCAGGGTTTGCCAAACAGTTGGCTGGAAGTGTTGGAATTGGCTTGCAGTTTCATCCCCAAGCATAAATAATGCGCCGCTGACGGGAGCGGACCAGTTCCCCATCCTGTAATGGGTTTTTATCTTGTTCTCCGGGATTTTTGACATCCTCCGATCCTTCTTCAAGAGCTAAGGGGGTTTCTTGGGTATTTTCACAACATGGGGAGTTAATAGTCAGGAAATTATCACTTAGCATGCCTTTTGCCAACAACAGCCAAAGCCAGAAACAATTCATAATTATTCCTTACACAAGAGTTCTTTTTACACAGTTCCATTTTGCCTATAGATTCACCACATCTGTCGCCTTTCCTGCCCACCACCCACGCCTCACCCCCTCCTATGATGAGGAGAGTAAGTGGCCAGGCTGCCTCAGTTTCCCTCCTGGCCCAAGCCCTGAAGGGCCCGGGGGAGGGACAATAGGGGGGGCTGTGCCCCAGGCTCTGCCAGCAACACCTACTGCCAGAGAAGGGAGTCAGTATATGCTGTATTGTTAGTTGATGGTAGCCTTCTCCGCAGGGGAGGTGTTCACTCCAACCTCCCGGAGGCTCAGCTGGTAGGTCCAGGCCACTGCAGACACCACGGAGACAGGGCTGACACTAGTGCCCTGATTCTGCTGGGGGAGGCCGCCAAAGAGGCCGCAGGCATGGGGCACAGGTGAGGCAGGGAGGGTTGCTGCTCATTCCTTTGGGGCCTTGCCAGGAGGGCTCCTTCCCTGCCGGAGAGATCCCAAGTCCCTTACCCAGGATGCTCAGGGGAGACCCCCCCAAAGGCCCTGGCACTTGCAGCATGCTGGGGGAAAGCGGGCAGTGCCTGGGTCGTAGCACACGACAGGTAATTACTGGCCCTCCAGGGAGGCCGCAGCATCAGCCTCCGGGGCAGCCAAGCAGGACGAGGCGAGGGGCCCAGCCTGCTCCAAGGGGGGCTTTGGCCCCATGTCCTGGCAGCTGGTGGGAGGTTCCCAGGCTCCTGGAGATGCCCCCAAAACAAGCATGCTGGTCCGGTGGTCCGAGGCTGGATCCAGGCAGGGTCCTCCATGAGACTGCGCGGGAAGGGGGCTGGCAGTGGCCCCGGGGGAGCTCCAGCCCTGCTGCTGGGCCCCCCGATTGAGAGGGTGCGGTGGAGGTCAGGCAGGAGCTCCTGAAGCCAGGCCAGGGGGGTGTCCAAATGATGGTGACCCATTCTGGGCAGAGGAAGCCGCTGGGTCCTGCGATCAAACAGGGGGAGGTTACGTGGGAGGCAGGGGGACACCCACCCCATCTCCCATTGCGGAGGGGACACAAGAGCCCAGAGGGGGAGGCTGGCAGCGACCCCTCCCTGCCCCCAAGGGCAACCAGCACAGTCTGCCTTGGGAGCTTCCAAAGCAGGTTAAGGTTTCTCGTTCTCAAGACTTCCAGGGCCCCCACCGCCCTTGCACTCTCAACCAGGACCGGAAACAGAGCCTGTTTCACGCTTTCCTTGGAAGAGAAGCCCCCACGCAGCTTCATATCAATTCTGGAGAAGGATGAATGTCTATTCATCAAGTTCTTTTTTAGTATTTCTTTCTCTCCATATATCTTTTACATTTATTTCATCTATCATCCTGAAGAAGGATTTCAGAAGCAGTTTTCTATTTAGCTTTCTTGTTTTGTCTGTTTGGTAATCCTTGTTCTGGTTCACAATGCCATTGATATCTCCCATCATACAAATATCAACATAGCCCAAAGACTCTTTTAGGCAATTTTTTATAAAATTCATCTTCTTTTTTACTAGGAGCATTGATTCCAATTAGAAGTGTTTTCTTGATATCCATAATTTCCACCATCAAAATTCTTCCCTCTTAATCTGCATAAATTAATTTCACTGGAATATTATCTTTAATATAGAAGATCACTCCTCTTTTCTTGCAATTCTCCAGTGTAGTATACATTCTCATATTACAAGCCCCCCCACCTTACCTTAAACCTGTTTTATACATGTATTAATTACATTTTAATGGCATCCATCTCATTGATGATAGGTGGATTACCACGGAATAAAAAGTTGTTTAAAAGGATAATGTAAAGACAGCTAAATGAAGAAGGTTAAAGGGAAAGCTATTTAGTTGTGTCTGTTGTATGTGTGGCTACGTCTTTCCCTGACTTGGCTAAGTAGGTGCTGGGAGCCCAACGGTTGGGGGCCATTGAGTGTGGATTCTTTGTCATCTCAAAGAATCATAGTGTCCTAGTCACTTTAGGCCATTGTCCCTCAAGCTGGGCTACTTGAAGATGGACCGACCAACTCCCAGAATTCCCCAGTCAGCATGCCTTCAAACGGGTGGAGGAATTCTGGGAATTGAAGTCCTTCCGTCTTCGTGGCCAAGCTTGAGAAACACTCCTTTAGAACACAGCAAGCTGGAATATTGGGACCTTAGCCACAACTCCGCAAGGGGCACTGGCTACCAGGCTGAGCTACCGGCAACCTTCCACTCCAGTTCCATCCAGGTGCCGCTACCTGTTGAGCTGCTGCCAAACTCCTGGAAGCGGCAGAAAGTTTTAAACTCCCAGGATTCCCTCTGAACGTTTTGAGAAATGCCAGAATAAAGGAATTAAGGAACTTCCTGATGCTTCACTTCTCTTTTCCATTCCCTGTTTGTGCCCATCTCCTGCATTGGCCGGATCTCTTCGGACGCTTCCTCCAGAAAGAAAGACAATCGTACTGTCACCACAAACCTCCGGGAATTATTTTATTTTTATTCATCAGATGTAGAGGCCACCCATCTTTCCACAGGGTAACTCTGGCTATTTTTAGCCTTGGGGGCAGAGGAAGGAGAACTCAGGTGCCCGAAGTAGCTTTCCCTGGATCAAAGGAAGCCTTGTGTAGAGTTGTAGAAGTGAATAAATGGGACATTTGGCCTGGAGCTGCCTGCCAATATTTGGATTTCAGCTCCCATCATCCCAGACAAAGTTGATTCATGATGTTGGTGGAATGGGTCAGGAAGGAGGCCCACGGGTGGGGCACAACACCCACCCACACGTCACACGGGGCAAGTTGGTAAGCAAGGAAGGAGCAGAAGGTTGGAGGTTTTCACAGCTGGAGAAGCAACTTTGGGGGTGAAGACTCCTACCTTGGTCAATGGGGTGGACTAGAGGAGCTCTGAGGAACCTTCCATCTCTACAATTCTATGAACCTGGGCAGGATGCGGGGTGGGGAGTGGACTAGCCCTACAATTCTATGATTCTAGGAGGTTGAGCAGGGGGATGGACTAGAAGACCTCCATGTCCCTTCCAGCCCTAGAATTCTGATTCCAACTCACTGGTTTAAGAGTTTCTTCTGATTGAGCTTCTGCTCCAGGTGTGAAACCCTGAGGACGAAGCAGAACCTTTCACAGAGTCCTCAACTTACGACCATTTACGTAACTAACTGTTCACTGTTATGGCACCACTAACCAATATTGTGCTTTTTTGAATTCTTTCCTTCTTTCTTTCTTCCTTCCCTTCTTTACTATTTTTTGTCAACCTGTGCTTATTTTAATGCAAAATTCTGTGGTGGTTTTTTCAAGAGACCCCACTGACAATCTCTGCCAAATAGTTTCAGTAGCCTGTCAGGTTCAAGCCAGAGGACTGCCCTTCCCTTTCCTTGGGGCTGCCCTTGAAGATTGCTCCAGTGGGCGAGAAATGCACCCGTCTGGGTGTGTCTATGTGTATGTGTGTGTTGAACAGGAGCCACTTTAGTTGTGTAACCCCAGTGAGAGGAGCAACCTTTATAGACATCAAAGGATCCACACAGGAGAAGAACCTCATAAATGTCTGGAGTGTGGAAAGAGCTTCAGTTGGAGGGGCAACCTTTATACACACCAAAGGATCCACACAGGAGAAAAACCTCATCAATGTCTGGAGTGTGGAAAGAGCTTCAGTCAGAGGAGCAACCTTTATACACACCAAAGGATCCACACAGGAGAAAAACCTCATAAATGTCTGGAGTGTGGAAAGAGCTTCAGTCAGAGGAGCAACCTTTATACACACCAAAGGATCCACACAGGAGAAAAACCTCATAAATGTCTGGAGTGTGGAAAGAGCTTCAGTTGGAGGGGCAACCTTTATGCACACCAAAGGATCCACACAGGAGAAAAACCTCATCAATGTCTGGAGTGTGGAAAGAGCTTCAGTCAGAGGAGCAACCTTTATACACACCAAAGGATCCACACAGGAGAAAAACCTCATAAATGTCTGGAGTGTGGAAAGAGCTTCAGCCTGAGGGGCAACCTTTATACACATCAAAGGATCCACACAGGAGAAAAACCTCATAAATGTTTGGAGTGTGGAAAGAGCTTCAGTGAGAGTAGAATCATTTATAGACATCAAAGGATCCACACAGGAAAAAAGCCTCATAAATGCCTGGAGTGTGGAAAGAGCTTCAGTTGGAGGGGCAACCTTTATAGACATCAAATGATCCATTCAAGAGAAAAACCTCCGCCCAATCCCCGCATTCAGGCAGGGGGAGGCCGAGGTTCCCTCCCTCCGGGATCCTCCCCTAGGCAAGGTGGGTTGGGAGGTCTGGGAGGGTAGCCAGGAGAGTGAAAGCTGAAGGGGCCATGGAGTTTTCCGCTCTTTTAATGCTCTCCTCGTTTTGCACTGAAGACCTGAGCTAATCTGATGCTGGAGCCCAGTGAGGCTTAGACCGATGGAGGAAGTTCCCTTCTCAGCTGACACAAGAAGAACAAGCCAGCTGCAAGGGACCTTAGAGGTCTTCTAGCCCAACCATCTGCTCAAGCAGCAGATCTCATCCCGAAGGTGCTTTTTCAGGAGGCAACTGGATTTTCTTTCCCTTCACTTCTCACCCAAGAAATGTCCTCCGTTAATAGGACAGAGCAGAAGGGAATTCTTTATTGGCCAAGTGTGATTGGACACACAAGGAATTTGTCTTTGGTGCATCACCTCTCACAGTGTACCTGAAGTAAAATAAAAGGCATCCATCAGCATACAACACTTGGTGATAATCGTAAGTTACTAATAAGCAATCAAATCATACTAAGAAAGAAACAGAACCATCTAAATTGTCAAGATACAAGCAACATAGTCATAAGTGGGGAGAGACAGTTACTGAGAAGAGTAAGAAGAATAGTAATGCAGTCTTAGGAGGTGTTGTGGGAATTCCTTGTTTTGCAGAGTGATGGCAGGTGGGGGAAACTGTTCTTGTGTGTAGTTGTCTTGGTGTGCAGTGCCCTATACATCCCAGAGAGAGTAAGCATGGTAGTCAGCCAGCCCCTCCCCACTTTAGCTGCCTTACCAGCCCCTCCCTCTCCACATCCACCTGCTCCTCCTTTCCAAAACTGCAGCAGTGGGGGGAAATCCCCTCCAATACTGCCCCCTTCCTAGTTGCAGTTTTCAACCTTTTTGAGCCCTTGGAAACCCTGTGTGTCTGTGTCTGTGTGTGTTTCTGTGTGTGTGTGTTTTTTCCTCCTACACCCTCTCCCTCTTTGGAGGGGACTCCTGTTGCGGCTGCTGCATGTGCCACTGTGCCCTGCGACATAGCCCTCCACCCCTGGGTTGGCTCTTCGTTGAGCCATTGGGAGCTTTGGATTTTCATACAGTGTTTTGCCCATCTTCTTCCCCGTTTTATTGTCCTCTTTTGTAAGCCATCCAGAGTCATTGGCAGTTGGGCTCCCCTTTGCTTCTCTCAAACTCTCCCCAATTCAGGCAATCAAGTTCTTTTCGGCTCCACACCAATCTTAGTGCCTGAGTTTGGAGAGTAAGATATGAAAATCCTGCGTGGCTTCATGATGCTGAATCCCCAAGGACATGACGCTCTTCTGCCCATCTTCCAAATGTTGAGGGCTCCAGCAGCTGAAGACCCAGAAAGAATCCAACTTGGAGAATATCAACATTGCATGATTTCCTGTTTCTTTTTTTTCCAAACAATGAGATATTGATTTCTATGAGGAAATTCACTAGCAGGAGATTCTCCTCCTTAGCTCCTCTTTAATTGGAGACGGTCTCCTTTTGGGCATGAATTCCAAATTCAGATATCCAGGAAGAAAATTTATCCAAGTAGTTGCTGTTTAAAAACACACTTGTGTTGTCCCAAATTCGGGTCTGAGCCTGGTGTCGAAGCCAATGATGGACCCAGACAGGAGGGGCAGGTTTTCTGATTGCTTTTTATTGCAGGACTCCAAGGAAAAAGGTTCCTGGTCAAAAGGCCAAGAACAAAGGATTAAGAAAGCTTTATACATTTATTTTCACTAAAGGAGAAGGTGGAACAAGGTGAAATAATAAGAAATATCCTCTAAAAAACACTTGAGCAATAATTCCACCATTTGTTCTATTGGTCTCCAGCTGTGCCATTCCTAAGCCTTGGCTAAGGAAGGCCCCAGGAGTTCTCTAACAGGCCTTTCATTTGCTGCCGGCCATCTCTATTCCTAACTTTTAGCTGAGCTCTGCAAGGTGTCTAATTCTTGTTACTGTTATCAACTTTCTAGCCAATGTTCCCTCTAATTTTTTTTCAGTGTGAGCGGAAAAGTATAGTGTTTGAGCGGCACAGTTTCATGCCTGAGCACCTAAGAGAGCCACAGTTTGAACTGCTGTCACGTCTGCTGGACATTTGCGCAACATACCAAGTGTCAAGCGCCGATTGCTAGCGAGGTTTCAGCCTGATGAATGCCAGGCATGAAAAGTGCCACTCAAAGACTATACTTTTCCGCTCACCCTGAAAAAAAAAAGGCTCTCTGCTCAGCTTTTAGATTGTTAGACTGGCTAGAGAGAGACATGGCACCAACAGGGTCCTGGGTCCTGGCATTTTGCAGGCAACCTGTCCTCTCACATTCCTTTGGAATGCAACCCATCACATGTGAATTAGATTTTGCCAATTATCCTATTAAAAGATAATGCTATTATTCTAAAATACGACTAACTCGATATTAAAAACTGTAAATATGTAATGCTGATAAATAATAGCAGTAATTATTTAGTATGATTAAAATCAGTATTGATATATCAATATAATATCTATCGAAATTGACAATATACACTAAAATAACAATACAAATATATAATGTGGAATATAAATGTAATAAATATAATATATAAATGCAACATAAATGTAATAAAATAATTTATCATGAAACTCTCCCCCTTTAAAGTAGTAAGATCAATTAAATAGTCTAGCAAGTTTGGACAATATGCTATATGTTATGTTACTTAAGTATATACCTCAGAATCAGATACAACATCCACATCATTTCCAACTGAGTCAATAAAATCATATGCCATGGCAAAACTATTTTAAATAAAGATATGAAATTAATCAAGTATTGCATTTATTTTTCAAAATGAATGTACAATTTTTTTATTATTTAAGTTTTGTACCCTATCTTTTCTAACTAACGTTAACTTTAAAAAGACGTTACATCAGACTACAATACAAGTAATTAAATGAAGACTAAAATAAGTGTTTTGGCATATTGAGCTTTTTATATTTCTTTCTTATATTGCTTCCTTAGTTGAGAACTTGCTCCTCAGCTTACTTATGCATTAACTGTTTGTTGCTTTTATGGTTTATTCATTCACTGCTCCATCTTCAGTTTTTTTCACAAGGGGCAGGGCTTCCTCCCTCCCTCCCTCCCTCCCTTCCTTTCTTCCCTCCCTCCCTCCCTCCCTCCACTCCTTTGGCCACCAATTTTGATCCAATTCTCTCTCTCTCTCTCTCTCTCTCTCTCACACACACACACACACACAGACACACATACACACAAACACACACACACACAGAGACGTTCTTTTGGGGGGGGTTGAATTACTCCGCCTCACTGCGCAAAGTCGGCTCAGCATGTGTTCGGCCCCCACTTACACCGAATCAAATCCGCGGCCAGCGGGACCAGGGGGTTGCATTTCAAAGCCGCCAGTCCTCTTGCTTCTTCTCCTTCACCAGCAAAGCTCCCGCTGGCTTCCCGGCCCATGACTTTGGTGCTCTCCCTCCACGCGGAGCACCTGAGCTGGCTCCCGCGTTATCCCTCCCCCTTCCTCCTCCGCCGTGCTTTTGAGGCCGCGGGAGCTAGTAGGAAAGCGGCGGAGGTGGAGGCGGCGGCAGGGGTAACCCAGAACCCAGCTGAGGTGCTCCGAGTGGAGTCAGCTGGGCTCTGGGTTACCCCTGCCGCCGCCTCCACCTCTGCCGCTTTCCTACTAGCTCCCGCGGCCTCAAAAGCACGGCAGAGGAGGAAGGGGGAGGGATAACGCGGGAGCCAGCTCAGGTGCTCCGCGTGGAGAGGCACCAAAGCCATGGGCCGGGAAGCCAGCGGGAGCTTTGCTGGTGAAGGAGAAGAAGCAAGAGGACTGGCGGCTCATCAAAACAAGACTGGGAAGGTCCTTTGCGGGAGACCAGTTCTAGCCGCCTGCAAAGGACTTCCCCATGTTTGCTTTGGTAGAAATCTCTGCGCGGCAGTTAGAAACTTCTGCGCGGGGATTTCTTTCCATGGGGGGAAGCTTTCATTACCCTAATACCAAAGGAAGAGGCGGATAGTAGTAAAATTCAAAACTATAGACCTATATCCTTGTTAAACGCGGATTACAAAATTTTTATATCAATTTTGGCGGAAAGATTAAAAATAATATTAAATCAAAATATCCATTTGGACCAAAATGGCTTTCTCCCTAAAAGACACATTCGGAACAATACAAGAATAATAATTAACACCTTGGAATTCTACGAAACAAAATCTGAGAAACAATTAGCATTAATTTTTGTCGACGCGCAGAAAGCATTCGATAACTTAGATTGGAATTTTTTAATCACACAACTAAAAATGATGAAATTCAGCGACAAAGTTATTAAGATTATAGAAACTATATATTCACAGCAATCAGCAAATATTATAATTAATGGAGAATTAACAGAGAGGGTACGAATCGGAAAGGGTGTTAGACAAGGGTGTCCGCTCTCCCCATTACTATTAATTATGTCGTTAGAGGTTCTCCTAAATCAGATAAGATTAAATCAGGAAATTAGGGGTTTGACCATAAAAAAAGAACAATATAAAACACAGGCTTTCGCGGACGACATGGTCTTTATTGTGGAAGACCCTCTAATCTCAGGACCGAAATTAATGAAGGACGTTGAGGACTTTGAGCGTGTGGCCGGATTAAAAATAAATAAGGAAAAAACAAAAATGATTATAAAGAACTTTCCCAAAAAACAGATAGAAGAACTAGAGAAAGCAATGGAATTAAAGGTAACTAAAAAGGTCAAATACTTAGGGATTTGGCTATCTGCGAAATGCTCTTCTATAAAAGAAGATAACTATGATAAACTATTACGAAACATCCAAAAAGATTTAAAAAATTGGTCGAAGCTACAAATATCATTGATGGGAAGAATCGCAGTAATCAAGATGAATGTCTTGCCAAAAATTCTCTATTTATTTCAAACGGCACCGGTTAAATTAGGAGAAAAATTTTATAACGATTTGGATAAAATGGTACGAAATTTTGTGTGGAATGGCAAGAAGCCTAGAATAAAATATAAGCATCTTCAAGATAAAAGAGCGCAAGGTGGAATGGGCCTATCAGAATGGAAAGCATATCATCAAGCAGCAACAACAATGTGGATAAAGGAGTGGGTAATGTTAACCAACAAAAGAATCCTAACAATAGAGGGCCACGACTTGCAATGGGGCTGGCACAATTACTTATGGTGTGAGGGAAATAAAGTCCACAATTATTTTAGAAGACACCATTTAAGAGGGGTACTGATTAAGGATTGGCTGGAAATTAGAAGGAAATTCTATATCCAACTACCCAAATGGATATCCCCGACGGAAGCTCTGATATACCCAAATTTGATAAATTTTGACAAAAACGCTATTTACAAACAGCTGTTAGATGATCAAAATAGACTAAATTCCAGGGGAAATTTGGCTGAAATGGGAATAAATATTGATTGGTGGCCATACTTTCAAATACAAAATAAATACAAATCAGATCTAGCACAATTTGGCTTTCAGGACAAGGACCAGGAACTGGATAAAATCTTCATAGGACCAGACGAGAAATTAATATTGAAAATATATAACTGCTTGCTGATCCGAAAAATGGAAGCAGAAAGAGTGAAAGAAGTCATGGTAACCTGGGCCCAGAATATCGGCCACACAATTGACCTGGATGACTGGGAAAGGGTATGGGAGTGGAACCTGAAATTAACGAAATCGACGGCCTATAAAGAAAATATATACAAAATGTTCTACTGCTGGCATCTCCCTCCGACAAGACTGGCAAAAATTTCCTCAAAATTATCGGCCAAATGCTGGAAATGCAAAACAACGCTGGGCACGTACTACCACATGTGGTGGACGTGTCCAGTGGCTAAGACATATTGGAAACGAACGCTAAGATGGCTGAATGAAATCATGTCAATTAAATTAAGTCTTAAGCCGGAAATGTTTCTATTAGGGATAACAGATCAAAAAATATGTAAAACCAATCAATACCTTCTCGTCCAAATCTTGACGGCGGCAAGGATCGCTTACGCGCAGTGCTGGAAGAGTGAAAATGCCCCCACTAGCACAATGGTGATGAACAAAATCTTAGAATTAGCAGAAATGAACAAATTGACAATGCGGATTAACGATAAAGAAGACACAGACTTTTACAAAGTCTGGGAGAAATTGTACAAATGGCTTGATGAGACAGTGAGGATTCAGATATAAAAGGAGATAGCTGACTAACTTAAAACGATCTAAGCAATAACTCAAATAAACAATACACAAAGACAGAGGGACAAATGAGAGTAGAAATGTATTAGAGGTGAGAATTCACCGTTGAGTAACACCATTAGACCACAACGTTGGAATAACTTGAAAAGCTGATAGGTAATCCGTTATAACTACCTGCATGGAATTAGCAACCTAGTCTCATACTAGGTAAGGCGAGATGAGCAATGGGAGATGAAAATATGTAAAGAGCTTTATCTATTTTTGTATCTTGCATTTTGTAAATCTTGCCTTTTTTATATAACTTTCAAATAAGGGGGGGGGGGAAGAAAGAAAAAGAGAACCAGGTCATCCCCTGAAGAGGAGAATATGTAAACACAACAATGGTTAGAGTGGATGGAGGGAGAAGTAGAAGTAAAGATAGGAAGGAGAGGAGAAAGGAGAGGAATAGGAGAAAGGGAAAGGCAGAGGAAGAATGGGAGGGAATGTAAGAGTAGGAAAGAGGGGAGGAATGGGAAGAAGAGGGGAAGGGTAAAGGGGAGGAAGGAAGGAGAGAAGGGAAAGGAGAGGAGAAAGGAAGGAAGGAGAGAAGAAAGAGAAGAAGGGGGTAGGAAGGAGGGAGGGAAGGAGGGAAGGAAGGAGAGAAGAAAGGAGGGAAGGAAGGAGGGAAGGAAGGAGAGAAGAAAGGAGGGAAGGAAGGAGGGAACGTAGGAGAGAAGGAAGGGGGGAAGGAAGAGGGAAAGGAAGGAGAGAAGGAGAAAAGAAAGGGAATGAAGGATGGAGGGAAGGAAGGAGGGAAGGAGAGAAGGAGGGAAGGGGAAGGAGGGAGGGAAGGAAGGGGAGTAGGAGAGAAGAAATGAGGGAAGGAAAGAGGGAGGGAGGGAGGGAAGAAGAAGAAGTAGGACCATTGTAAGATAAGATGGATCTATGGGATGATAAAAAAGCAATCTTCAAGTATATTGTCAACAGTAGGGAAAAATTGTTATAAATACATATTATTAATAACAGTTATGAGATTATATAATTGTGAATGTATATATGAAATTGATAAAATAAAAAAACTTTAGTTGCAAAAAAAATAAAAAAAATAAAAAAATAAAAATCCTAAAAATTCGACTTGGGGAACTGCGACCCGGCATTTGGATGTCTTAAGTTTCAAGCCGACGTCACGGAAATGATGAAGTACAGACCGCAGACAGGCCAGGAGAGAGGTTAGGGAGTGGGCAGACACCAGGACGTTGTCAAAATAAGGGACAACGCCCGGTACGCCCTGTAACAGCCTTTCCATTAAATTTTGAAAGAGCCCAGGTGCCACACTGACTCCAAATTGGAGCCGGTGACACTTGAACGCACCCCTGTGTGTGACTATAGTCTGTGCTTCAGCAGTTGCCTCGTCCACAGGCAACTGCTGATATGCCTGTGCTAGGTCTAGCTTCGCAAATATGGTCCCCTGTCCCAGAGAGTGCAGCAGATGCTGCACCACGGGCACCGGGTATGCGCTCTGCTGCAATGCTCTGTTTAATGTGCACTTAAAATCAGCACAGATCCTCACAGATCCATCACTCTTCACTGGCATCATTATCGGAGTTTCCCAACAAGCGTGGTCTATGGGTTCTAGTACTCCTTGGGCCAGTAATTTATCAATTTCTGCATCCACGTTAGGTTTTAATGCAAAAGGTACCTGCACGGCGGAACCTGTGGGTCTAAAGTGAATGGAATCGAAGTACCAGTGTACTTCCCCAAACCCTCCCCGAAAACTTAATTAACAAATCCAAGTATATAGTACTCTGGATTTGATCAATGCCTGTTATGCCAAGTCCCAAAGCCTCAAACCATTCCAATCCCAATAAACTTGGCCGGGGACTTTTCATTACAATCAGAGGTAACTTTTTGTTGAACTGCTTAAATGCTACCTTACAGAGATATTTACCCAGCACTGGAATGGGATTTCCTTGGAAATCCCTTAATCTTAACAGACAAGGCTCCAAACTTGTCTTGGCTAAAGCCGGAATAATCCTCTTAACTGTTGCCCAAGAAATTATTGATACAGCTGATTCTGTGTCAACCTCCATCTGACAGGGTCTGCCCTCCAAGTGGACCGTAAGGAAAGTTTTCCCTCTCGGACCATGGACAATCTGGTCCACTTCAGCTTCTTCCCTATCCTCATTTACAGCAAAACAGGAATTCCTTTTCCTGAAACTTTGGCCCCTGGTAAATTTGTGGTTTTTTCTGTATCCCTGACTGGTGCTAGAGAAACCTGCGCATTTGCACAAGGAGCAAATGACCCCTTTTTCCACAACAGAGAGAAATAGTATTTTTAAACCGGCACTCCATTCTATCGTCCCTACCTCCACACCCTGGGCAGGTAGTTTGGGGCAAAATGTTACCCTGTCGACCTCTGGCCTGTTCTGCCTTCAAGTGATGTACTTCATCATTTCCAATAGCCCTTCATCAGGGAAAATGTCTTCATGATGCACCTCTGTGGCTTTTTCTCTGGCTTGTGGTCTACAGAACCTCTGCATCTCTTCTGTGGATTTTGTTGACAGCTCTACTGCCCTGGCTTCATCTAAAGCAGTTTGTAAATCTAACTCAGGTTTGGCCAGTAGATGGCGCTGAATACGGAGGTCTCTACCCCCTCCTACAAGCTGATCTGTAATGGACTCATCCAAATCTTTAAAACGACAATGGAGGGCCGCAGCTCTTAAGGCAGCCACATACTCATTAATTGTCTCTCTCTCACGCTGAAACCTTCTGTAAAAGGCAAACCGGCGCGAAGTGTGAGAAAGTGATGGGGCATAATGATTTTTTAACTTTGTCACCAAAACATCCCATGTCACATCGTGGACGGAGTGCGGAGCCACTAGCGATTCCGCAAGGTTAAACATCTCCGTGCTACACAGATTTAAAAAACACGATTTCTTTCTCTGTTCAGTTAGGTTAGTAAAGCCGTTGGCTTCTAAAAAACAATCAAATCAGGAAATATAAGAGTCCCAAGTCTGCGTGGCCGAGTTAAAACTGGCTAATGTATTCATTGAAGCCATTCTGAGGTAACTTTTCTCCCCTTTGGCTTAACCCCAAATCGGTCTTCGTAGTAGAAGTGACTCGCTCAACATCTCGTCGAGCGATTCCCCTGAGGGAATTCAGCTCTAGTGACTTCGCTCTTCAATTAGTGGCTTTCTCAGCTCTGCCTGGGCTCAGCCTCAGAGGAATCCCATCCTCGTCACCAATGTTCTAGCTGGGAGAACGCAGTCAGACAAACGGAGGTGAGCCAGGACTTCAAGTCAGCTAACAGTTTATTTCTAACAGGTTGCCAAACGCGGCACTTCACATTTCGTGCGTATTAGCTAACTGGCAACAGCTGAGCCCAGTTTGACAGCTCTTTATATACCTCAGCTGTCAAACAGGTAACCAATCAGAAACAAGGACACACACCCCTAGCCAAACGGACCAGAGAGGAAATTGTAGTACACAACAATAAGGGCAAAGAAGTGAGGTTGACTTAGCCACGCCCACCCACTCACATGACCATGACCACCAAGCCACACCTGCCTAGTCACATGACCACCAAACCACACCCACAGAACCGGTAGGGAAAATGTTTAGATTTCACCACTGCTGCTTCCCTTCTGCAACATGAGGCTCCCCAGCTTCCTCCTCCCAAGAGGGGCTCCCCACTCAGCTGGGCAGAGTCCTGCCTGGCATCCCTGCAAGAGCCCCCTTGGCTGTCCTGTGCATGGGAAAGGGTGGCAGGGAAACATGGGATATGGGCTTCTGCATTCCTGGGTTTTGGACGATGCAAATTGGATTTTGCAGATCTGTTTTCCATCTGCAACACAAGAGTCCTGAGCTCTCCTTCCTTCCTTCCATGGGATGAGAGGCTTCCTTGATTTTACCATCTCCTTTCACTTTGTTTTTTTCCTGTGTTTGTGTGTGTATGTGTGTGTGTGAGAGAGAGTGTGATGGGTTAATTTTTTTTTAGAACCAATTCTATAGGTGTGGCCTGTTTTGTGGGAGTGGCTCGGTGATTATGTGACCAGGTGTGCATGGCCTACTTGGAAAATGTGGTGAAACTCACTTAGCGATGCTCTTGCTTAGCAATCAAAATTTTGGGCTCAATTGTGGTCATCTCTTTTTCTTTCTTTCTTTCTTTCTTTCTTTCTTTCTTTCTTTCTTTCTTTCTTTCTTTCTTTCTTTCTTTCTTTCTCTCCTTCCTTTCTTTTTTCTCTCTCTCTCTCTCCCTCTTTCTTTCTTTCTTTCTTTCTTTCTCTTTTTCTCTTTCTCTTTCTTTCTTTCTGTCTTTCTGTCTGTCTCTGGGAGGTTCCACAAATCTACAGTGCCATTTAGAACCGGTTCCAGCTCCCTCCCCCCGCCCGTCTGCCCATCATCAAGATGAAGAGCGAGAGGAGGGATTCTGGGAGTTGAAGACTACAAGTCTTAAAGCTGTTAAGTTTGAACACCCTGGGGTTTTTTTTCTAAAGTGTTAGGGGTGCAAGGGTCTTGTAACTTGACAGCTTTAAGACTTGGGTGCTTCAAATGCCAGAGTTTCTGAGCCAACATTTTGGTTGCTAAGCAAGAGCGTTGTTAAATGAGTTTCACCACATTTTACAAGTTGGGCTTGCCCACCCAGTCACATGGCTGGCAAGCCACTCCCCCCCGGTCACATGGGCAGCAAGTCATTCCCACAAAGCAGGCAGAAGAGGTTCTAAAAAAATTTGAAACCCACCACTGCCACACACACACATACTGTGGTCACCTTGTAGAGTGTTCCAATCACATTTGAAACACTCAGCAACTGGCCTGCATTTATGGTTTTTTGTAGCATTCTGCAGTCATAGAACCAAAATATATGGTTAAAAGTACCTTGCAGTGGCATTTTTCCATGGGGGGCTCTGCAGAACATCCCAAGACTGATGCCACCACATCTGCCCTCTTCAGGGACAGAACCTCTTCAGAAGGACGAGGCCACCATGGTCCCCCTCACATTCCTCGTCTTCTGGCTGCGGCCCCACACCATGGAATGGATAGGAGTGCACATGCCCTGCACAATTATAGGCCCAGAGGGGGACACTTCAGCACAAGCCCAGGTGAGTGAGAACAAGTTCCCGCCGTTACGAAGGCTCTGGGATGAGGGATGGATTCTTCGCCACGGGACAGTAAAGCTCCGTCCGCCAGAGGCAGCAGGACCAAACCCCTCTCCCAATTGGCCCCTCCTCCCTCTGAGGGCGAGGGACCTGGCTGCCCTGCTGCCTCTGGCTTCCCTACGAGAGTCTCTGCTCTCCAGGGCTGTAATTGTGCAGTGTGTGTGCATGCACCTGTGTTTTCTACTGGGGGGTTGCGGATGGACTCCAGAGTCGCTCCAAGCCGTGGCAGATGGCTTTTTAACCAGGCGGCTGTCAGAGAGAAGAGGGCAGCATGTGCCCGTGGGCTTGTGGAACAGCCAAATCCTCACCTCCTGTTCCTTCTTCCGCTGCTGCACAAGCCCATGTGGTGTGCACTGCCCTTTTCTCTCTGACAGCTGCCTCGTTTCCAATTTGGGGGGTGGAGAAATCCATCTTTTCTGTCCCTCTCCATGGATCCCTACCCCAATTGGAAATGAGGCAGCTGTCAAAGACAAGGGAACGTGACCCATGCAGCATGTACAAACAGCAAAAGAAGGAAAATGAGAGGAGTTCGGCTGTTTGAAAAGTCCCACGTGGAACTCCTCTCCTGTTCCTTCTTTTGCTGTTTGTACTCGCTGCGCAGAGCCGCTGCCTTGTCTTTCACAGCTGCCTCATTTCCAATTGGGGCAGGGATCCATGGAGAGGGACGGAATAGATGGATTCCCCCCCCCCCCCCCAATTAGAAATGAGGCAGCTGTCAAAGACAAGGGAGCACAACCTGCGTGGCTTGTTCAAACAACAGAAGAAGGAACAGGAGGGGAGGATTCATTGGACAAGCCCACAGCTTCTGCTGGTGGGTGAGTATGTGGGGGTGCAGGCCAGGGGAGGGGCCATTCTGGTACCTGGCCCCGGTATGGGTAGGCACGCTAAATTCTTTCAACCGGTATGCGCGTACTGGACAGGACTGGCTGAAACCCACCTCTGGTGTTAGTGTGTGAGAGATATTTTTTTAATTTTGCAAAGTTCTGGTAACTAGTTTTTCACTAAAGTTGATTTTCTTCTTAGAGGGAGGATGCACTATTGCATCAGCCCTTTTGTGGTGATGCCCTTGAGCATTAACTTTCAAAATAAAGTAAATTTTGGTTCCAAGTCAGCAGGCAGTTATTTCAGATCTGTGACATGCTCAGCCATTAACTGTCCCATGGCCTTTTCCCTTTAACCACAATGCCAAAAAAGTCATATTTCTTTTTTTCTTCAGCCACAGGTGCTGTGTGTTCCCTCTGGGGCCAGTATTAGGGATGGAGATCCCAAAGCTCTCAATTCTAGATTACTGATTTAATTCCATCTCTGCCCCATTATTATGAATCACATGGGGATTATTTCCCTTTCATTTCCCTCCAGAGAATTTCCCAACAAACTTTGAGTCCAAGAACTAGTTGAATTGTCCAGGGATTCCTCCTGAGAGGGAGAATTATGATAAAAGTTTCAGCTCTGCTCTTTGGCCGAATCCTCCAGGGGAGACTTTAGGCAGAGAAATACGGAGCTTTGTGGACAGGCAGGGTCTGTGCCTTGAATGTCTGTCTCTCTCCTTTCCAGATGAAGCTGAGTGTTTCTCTGTGTTTGAATCAGGAAAACAACTTGATGTTCCACCCTGCGGGACTCCTTTGAATTCTTCTAATTCTTCTTTAGAAACAGGAAGGGAATTGATTGATTCACCCCAAGAATGATGGATCTCCCGCTTCTGCTTCTGATGCTGCTGTTGTGCCATCCAATCTCTGGGAAGCTGAGAATTAAATGCCCGCTGAGTTTGGAGCAGCAGAATAAAAGACAACCACAGAGCTTTTACAGCCCAGGAGACCATCTCATTGGTATAGTCATCAGTGGAGAGGAAAAACTGCATATAAAGTTGCTTTTCAACGTGGCTCCTTCTGATCAGTTTGTTTTCCGTGATTTGTAAGTCATTCAGGGTGATGGAGTTGAACTTCTTCCATTCTAACACTCTCATTGTTTTTTTTTTAATTTTTAATTTATTCCTATATTGGGGAATATGTCTAATTTCCTGAATGATTTTGATTTCCATGGTTTCTCTCTTTTGTCAGAATTTGTGAAAGAGACTCAAATCCAAAAATGGGTCTGAAGAAAAGCTAAAAGGGCTGCAGATTATTTTCCTCTCTCAGTTCAATCCTTAATTTATCACTTGAATAATGAATTTTATTTAAAGTAGTGTTTGAACCAGTTGTAGTTGCCATACCTCAGCCAATTTCCACATTTGTGTAACTGATCATTTGTTTTGGATTAATGTTGGCTTAAGGCTAAGTAGGCTTATGGAAGATTATATATATATATATTTAAAAAGTATTGGTTGTTGCTGTTTATTGTAATAACACATTTTTTTACAATAGGAATTTTTATGATTTTTCATATGGCTTACTGTTAATTAATATCATGCAAATGGTCAACAAGAATTCCCAGCTCCTGCACAATCTCACACTTGGCTACAACATCCATACCAACTATTTCAGCACTCTCCGCACTGCAGATGCCCTGCTGGACATGTTCGCCACTGGAGAAGCCAATGTCCCCAACTACGGGTGTGGAAGGAAGGACAACCTTTTGGCTTTTCTTGATGTAGCTGCCAGGGACATCTCCATCCAGGCATCAACATTAGGAGGCACCTACAAAGTCCCACAGGTTTGTCTGTGTGTTTTCCTCCTTCTGGTAAAGTGAGTGGTGGATGGTGGTGTGTGAGCAATAGATGCAATCATGTCTTCTCCATGGAATTCAAGCGCTGCTTTTCTCCATATTAGCAAAAATGTCAATATTTCATCCCATTATGTTCATCTTGAGATTAATCATAAAAGGCCTGAAATGGAAGCAATACATTCCCTGGAGAAGACATTCTACCAACTATTTAACTGATCAATAAACATCTCTGGTTGTTGGGGCCTCTATTGGCATCTTCATTTCCACATATAAATAATGCCTCCCCTCTCCAATATGGAGGAAGTTGATTGCCCTTAAAATGGAGCTCACACTGTTGGCCCTGATCCAAGCTCTTTCTCCAAGCCCTTGTTTGAGAGGGAGATTTGGCTCAATGGAATAATAGGAGGGCTCCTATCCAGGAGGATAGATACTTACCAAGGGGGAAGGGAAGGGTGCATGTTTTTAAACAGGTTTTATTGGTTTTAATATAGGGAAGGGGACATATTTGAACCCTTGTTATTCAGTAGACATATAAACTACTTACTTGGAGTAATGAAGGATCCAAAACCAGGTCATAAATGTTATTTCATTTATTGACAAAAATTACTAAATGAGTGGGCCAGCGAAAAGCAGTGCATGTAGTATACTTGGATTTCAGAAAGGCTTTGACAAAGTAAACCACAACCTATTTTTCAGAAAGCTACAAATATGTGGGATAGACAGCATCATCCCAAGATGGACTCAATTTTATGATCCTCAAATGGAACTACATCTAGATGGAGGGAAATAAGCAGTGGGGGACCCCAAGGTGCCATTTAAGGCCCAGTACTCTTCAACATATTCATGAAGGATTTGGATGAGCGGAGAAATAGGGAAATCGTCAAATTTGAAGACAACACTAAAGTGGCAGGAATAGCCAACACCTCAGAAGATAGGCTCAAGATCCAGATGGATCTAGAGAGGCTTGAACCCTGGGCCTGTCTAACAAAATGAAATTCAATGTAGAGAAAACTAAAGTCTTACACTTAGGCTAGAAAAACCAAAAGTGCAGGTACAGATTAGGTGAAACCTGGCTCACTAGCAGGAACTGTCAGAGGGATCTTGTCATCTTAGTGGACAATCTCTCAAATGTGAGCTAGCAAATGTGTGGCAGCAGCCCAAA
This sequence comes from Thamnophis sirtalis, assembly GCF_051295495.1. NCBI lineage: Eukaryota > Metazoa > Chordata > Lepidosauria > Squamata > Natricidae > Thamnophis > Thamnophis sirtalis. Next base: position 290,601 of record NW_028261400.1, on the reverse strand, counting down.
GAAGCCATTGCAATCCTAGGCTGCATCAACAGAAGGAGAGTATCAAGATCACATGAAGTATTCTTCCCACTTTATAATGCCTTGGCAATACCACACTTAGAATACTGCATCCAGTTTTGGTCACCATATTATAAAAATGATGTAAAGACTCTAGAAAGAGTGCAGAAGTATGATCAAGGGCCTGGAGACTAAAACATTTGAAGAACAATTGCAGGAATTGAGTATGTCTAGTATAGAGAAAAAGGACTAGAGGCAACATAATACAACTGTACCAATATTTGAGGGACTGCCACAAAGAAGAGTGGGTCAACCTATTTTCCAAAACACTAGAAAGTAAGACAAGGAACAATGGATGGAAAATAATAAAGGAGAGAAACAACCTAGAGCTAAGGAGAAATTTCCTAATGGTGAGAAATGGAACGTCTTGCCTTCAGAGGTTTTGGGTGCTCCATTACTGGAGGCTTTAAGGAGAGATTGGACAGCCACTTGTCTGGAATAGTATAGGGTTTCCTGCTTGAGCAGGGGGTTGGACTAGAAGACCTCCAAGGTCCCTTCCAAGCCTTTTATTTTGTTTTAATATCTGTCATAGGTACACATGTTTATCATGGAAAATTCCTATTGGAACACACTGTTTTACACTGATAATGTGATAGTATCATACTTACACATTGGATTGTATACCCTGTGAAGAAGACTTGGGTTCTTTTATCATAATAATTATCTGATCATTAATAAATCATGTTCAAAAGTTATGGTCTTTGGGAAATGACATCATAACTATACTTGGTCATCCAATGGAGCAAGTAAGACCTTTCCTTACCTGGGGTTGTTTTCTTTGAGACTGAATCTTGGCTCCCTCATCATATAGCAATAGCAATAGCAGTAGACTTATATACCGCTTCATAGGCCTTTCAGGCCTCTCTAAGCGGTTTACAGAGAGTCAGCATATTGCCCCCAACAATCTGGGTCCTCATTTTACCCACCTCGGAAGGATGGAAGGCTGAGTCAACCCTGAGCCGGTGAGATTTGAACCACTGACCTGCTGATCTAGCAGTAGCCTGCAGTGCTGCATTTAACCACTGCGCCACCTCGGCTCATCAAAGAAGCTCAGTTAGATCAAAGACATGAGTGAAAGTGGTGCTTAAAAGAAAACCTCACAGCTCCCCGTCTTCCTCAGCCCCAATTATTGAAGTATATGAGGCCAAGGTCTCCCCCATGTTCTTACATCAATCTGATGTTTGGGGCTTCAGAGAGAAACCACCAGCAGAACCAACCCAATCATAGCCACTGAGGAGTATCTTGGGGTGGGTAAAAGGACTCCAGCTGCTGTCATCAGAGCTGATTTGGGAATTTACACAATTTCTGTGTTGTCTAAAATCAGAAAATATTGGCATAAAATTTAATTTATGGAAACTGACAATCTCCAAAAATTGTCTCTGTCAGAACAGATAAAATTTCAATTAAAGACCTCTTGGATTATACAACTGACAAATCAAATTAGGAACTGAGGCCTCCCTGTTTCTTGCATAATTGCAGAAGAAGCTAAAAAGTTTCCTCCACAAAGAATCTGGAATATAGAAGCAGAAAAAGATGCAGCAATCCTCAAAAATTATAATAGGCCCTTTATTGGAATAGACTCCTTCAGTCTTCAGTTGGCATTTGCACATGTTAATCTAACTGCAATAAATTGTAGGGCTGATACAGCAAAATGGCTTACATATTTTGTTTTTAATTTGTTTATTATTTTCTATATTTACTATAATATTCTGTTTTTAATATTTTTAACAATGTCTAATTAACAAACTATTCTAATACATTCATGCGAACCAGGTTGGATTGATTAAAATCTAATATTTTGGATTTGAGCTGACCCCAAATATAACACAGCTTTCTTCATTGCATTTTCAGATCAATCTCATAAAGGCTTCAGAGGCTCTGAGTGATAAAAGTAAATTCCCCTTTTTCCACCAGATGTTCCCCAAAGAAGGATTCCAGTACCCAGCAATTGTCCAGCTGCTCCTCCATTTCAGATGGACCCTCATTGGCCTCTTTGCTTCAGACACAGAAAATGGACAGAATTTCATGAGGATTTTCCCTCCTATGCTTGACAGGAATGGAATTTGTGTGGTTATATCACAACAATTTTCACAAACTGAATATACAGTCTCCCTCAAGGATGCCCTCTCTAAGTGGAAACAAGTCAATGTCTTTGTTCACTTCATGGAACATGATTTCATTTGGGCCAGAATTCTTCCTTTCCATTTAATACTTAGGCGTTTGCCAGGACCCATTGGGGGAAAAGTCTGGATCCTCACAAATTCTGTAGGGTGTCATATAAACAAACACAGACTTCTCAAATACATCCATAGTATTTGGAACTTTGGTTATCTGTTGAAAGAAAGGCCAAAAGATTCTGCCTTTGAACCTTATTTATTTGTGGAACAAAACTTTCAAGATCATTATTTTCACTGTTCTCTTTCAAAGAATGTGTTTTCTGTCAAAGGCCGCAGAAGATGCACCCAGAAAGCCCCACTGGAGACCCAAAGGAAATGGAACAGGAGACAGATTCAAATTTACTACCATGATTACACACTCATGAAGACTCTGGCCCATGCGATGAATGCCGCATATTCCCACAGATCAAGGAGGAGAAGGAAGGGGGGTGAAAAGATGCTGGGGGCTCCAAGGCTGCAGCCTTGGCAGGTAAGGGGTCCCAATATGGATCCATTTATCTTACAGTAGTTCTTTTGGAGAAGGAATCCAGAGGAGAAGCGGGAAAAGCATCTCAACCTTCTTATGCTGCAAAAGGTCATCAGATCTGGACCCTCTAATTGTTGCTGTCTGATACTCCAGAATAACATGAGAAGATCTTAAGTTTCTGTTTAACCTCTTTCAGTTGTTGGAAGAGTGTTGTATCCTCCCTTGTCCAGCTGAGAGATTTTGTAGGTTGGAGAAGCTGCTCTCATAATCTTCTCCTTGTCTTCTCCCAAGACTCACTTTCAGTTTGCAGTCAAGTACGATTTTAGGATCATTTTCTTAAACATGTATTTATTTATTTACAAAAAAACTCAAGGTGGTAAATGGATCCAACATCTCTTCCTCCTTCAATCAATCAATTTTTATGATAGACACAGACCAGCATTACAAATAAAAGCATTAAAATAATGGGAAATCCTAAATATTTTTCTGTTTTCAATACACAAGTTTCCAGTCTTCGAGTAGCAGTGTTATCTCTCCCTTTGTTGTTACAATTGTTGCAATTCTCTTTGTTCTTTTTGTATCTTTTAATATTCCACTTTTTTAAAAAAAAGTCAAATTCTTACAAGAAATAGAGAAGAGTAAAGGGCACATGTAGTGATGAATAAGGAGAAGTTTAGTCCATAGGTTGTGAAAATAATAGTAAAATTTTTAGAAAAAGAAAACTTGATCCATGCATTTCAAATGGTCTGCATAAATTCCATCCATGAAAATAACATTTAAAAATTAAGATAACACACTCACCGAAACCATCCAAAGCTTAATTCCTCCGCTTATTTCTTTTATTCTTAGAGTTAAATTAGCTTTAAGTTGTTTATAGGCAGTCTCTTTGAAAATTGATAAAAATTCCTCACCAGCTGTAAACACTTTATCTTCCGTTTCCTTCTGTTTTGGAGCTGTCCCTACTTTGTCAGCCTGGGGGCTGAGCTTTTAACGTCAGCTAAAAGACCTTCTCCTGGATCAATCAAGGACTTTGCAATGTCCCTGTGATCAGCAGAACTTAGTCTTTCTGTTCACTGTCTCTATGGGACAGTTTAGGTCCAATTGGACCACCCAGTGATAAAAGTATTGGCGGCAATCTCAGAGCATCAAGATCGGGTGACCATTTCATAGCAACGTAGGCTCCTCCTCCCCTTGTGTATTGAAAACAAAATACATTTACTTTCACTACTGATTATCCTGGTCTGGAACTTTAAAGACTCACAGTTTGTTTATAGAAAGTGATAAGAAGTAAAACACCATTTGTTTATACAAATGTTCCTTTGAAGTATATCTTTAACCAGAGATCACATGGTAAACCTAGTTGTAACCTTGTAAAAATCTTCCGAGTCAGAGCAGCGGTGTTTTAACAGCTGGAAACAATGGCTTATTTTCAACAACAGAGAGAAACTGTCAGCTTGCAAGAGATAATGTTTGCAATACAGAAACTATCAAATACATTTGAGAAAATGTTTGAAAAATTATAGCACCTAACAGAAAAATATAATGAAAAGGATTAAGATGCTTATCAAATGGGAAAAATAGAGGGTAGAGTCCCAAGCAATAAAGAGAAAAATGACTACAAAGAAATCAAATCTGCTGACATCTATGGTGAATGGTTTCTGTCTGGAAATGGAAAAAGTGGTATATGGAAAGGGGAACTAGATGGATGGAAACCCTACCCTAGATGGCAAGATACAGAAGAAGAAGAAAAAATAAAAGAACTCATGGATTTAAAGGGAGAAAATTTATTAGTAACTCCATTGATAACAACACTGACAATTAAAGACAAGCTGATTAAGGAAAAAGAAAAAGGGCATCGAAATTACATGAGAGAATCAATAAACAATGAGTTGCAAAGAAGAGTCCATACAAATTTGATTAAGGAGACGATTAGAGGACTGATGCCACAAATGGCAGAAGACATTAAACTTTTTCACTACTGGAAAGATGCAGGCTGATAGATGGAAGTGTTTAATCTAAAACTAGTTGGACTTAGTGAAATTTAGTGACAATAGATATGGTTAAATAAACAATTGAAAATGATTATAATGTATACATATGTATTGGTATAACAAGTGGTAATTGGATATGAATATTGAATGGTACCTATGAAAGGAAGATGAGAAAGGGTTTGGTTACATATAAAGATTAATAAAAAAGAACTAAATTATGATAATGGATATAGTCAAATAAAGGAGCGATAATGATAACAATGTATATATAGGTATGGGTACAACAGGGGGAAATTGGATGTAAATTGTAAACAGTGATTTGGAAAGGAAGATTAGAAATCTTTGTTACTAAATGTTATTGATGTTTAGCTAGAATAGGCCATTAGGAATAGTGTTATTGGAATACTAGAAATAGCAAATGAGATGCCAGTATGTGGTTATGTCTTGAGTTTTGGTATAATGGACGTTTAAACAATTACCGTATTTTCACCCATATAACCCGCCCACGCAAATAACCCGCACACGCATATAACCCGCGGGTTTTCCGGATCGTGCAAAATATTTCCCGTATACCCCGCCCACGCATATAACCCGCCCACGCATATAACCCGCGACGAGTAAAAGAGAAGGGAAACAGCTGAGATGGGGGGGGAAGAAACGGAGAAAGAAGCCTGCGCACGCTGGGGAAGAGGAAAGGAACGGAGGAGAAGGAAACAGCTGAGATCGGGGTGGGGGAAGAAACGGAGAAAGAAGCCTGCGCACGCTGGGGAAGAGGAAAGGAACGGAGGAGAAGGAAACAGCTGAGATCGGGGTGGGGGAAGAAACGGAGAAAGAAGCAAGCCTCCGATCGTGTAAGCCTCCGATCGTGTAAAATATTTTCCGTATACCCCGCCCACGCATATAACCCGCAGGGGGGCGCTGTGCATGTAAAAACCGCATATAACCCGCGGGTTATATGGGTGAAAATACGGTATAGTCAAACGAGAATGAGGGTGTGATGATGGTAGCCGAGGTGGCGCAGTGGTTAAATGCAGCACTGCAGGCTATTTCAGCTGACTGCAGTTCTGCAGTTCGGCTGTTCAAATCTCACCGGCTCAGAGTTGACTCAGCCTTCCATCCTTCCAAGGTGGGTAAAATGAGGACCCGGATTGTTGTTGGGGGCAATATGTTGACCCTGTAAACCGCTTAGAGAGGGCTGAAAGCCCTATGAAGCAGTATATAAGTCTAACTGCTATTGCTATTGCTAATATGTACAAATATATTTGATTTAAAATACTAGAATTAATATGAATCATGGGTGACTGTGAAAGAAACGGAGGAATTTTTTTTGTAACTAACTGATACGCTTTACGTATGTAAAGAAAGAGGATTTTTTTGTGTTGTGTCTGTTTTGAAAAATAAAAATAAAAAACTTAAGAAAAAAATATTTTTCTGGAAACTCTGTAATGTTTAAGTCAGATCAAATTATAATTGTCTGAGAATTGCTATAAAACATTTATTAAATCTTGTATTACAGAGTTTTATCAACTCTACTCTATTAATGACAACATAGGAAAATTGATAACTTGCTTAATAGGCTTCTAAAGAAAGATGTTTTTACTATTTTATGAGATCGAGTTATATCAGCAGTATTTTCATAATCTATTTAGGAAGTGAAATGATTTATGAGGAAAACTTTTGGGAGAAGAGATGCTGCCTGGGGAAGGGTCAGAGAAGAGCGGGAGGGAAGCCTGTAGCTGCATAAAAGGGCAGAAACTCAGAAAGGACCCTCCCTCACTTTTCAGGATACGAAAAGAGTTGGTGGGAGATTTGCACTTTCAGACTTACAAAATACTGTCAACGTAGGATTACAATAAAGTAGAATTAACACATCTGGTTGTGTTTTCCATCTGGATTATCAGGGAGAAGATTAGCCTGGTAACTTTGTTCTTGACAAATCCATCCTTTCTGGTCATCAAATTGTTGCTTGCAAGGACTTTAAAAATCTCTTTCTTCTCTTTTTAAATTTGTTTGTCATCTGCTCTACAATGTTGCGAATAATAAACCCATTGTGTCTATTACATTTTCTCAATATATATATACAATTTAAATATATCTATATCTATATATCTTTTTTTTCACCTAGGAAGATAGTGGCAATATCTTTTCTCCTAATTAAGCAAACTTGCAAGTTAGATAACTGTAGAAGAAAAAAAATCAAATTTGTGATAAGAAATGAAGTTTTGTGCTTTTTAAATTCTTGGATTTCAATCCCAGTTTCATCCCTTTCTGGAGAAGAATGAATTTTTCAATATTTCTGAGAGAAAAATGTACTTGGACCAAAAGGGAGAGATAAAAGCAGATTTGAGCATTGACAGTCGGTTGATTCTCCCCAAGGAGGATCCCAGGAAAGAGATTCTAGCATATTTTCAACGACAGAGAATTATTATCAAACAAGATGCTCTTTCACGGCTAAAGTTGCTCAACAAGGTGAGAGAAATGTTGGTATGTTTTTTTCTGTTTTCCAAAGCCAGAGGTCCTACTTGAAGAGAATTGAATCTGGGGAATAGGATTGTTTTCTTAGACTGCTTGAAGGCTCCATGAAGAGGGGAGGAATGTATGTTTGTTTCTAAGGATATGAGAAGGAACCCCCTGGTTGTCCCTGAGTTCTTAAATCTTTTCTCAGTTCCATCCCTCCAGATTTTAGTCAGTAGAAAAATCCTTCAATGTTACATGCCAGAAGCAAAAGGGAGGAAGGAACTAAATGAAGAATCTGCCAATAGTTATATCTTCTATATCTGTTTGGAAGGAGTCAGAGATTTCATATTTACCTCAGTGAAGCCTAGAGACTATTTGGTTAATGTTCATGGACTACTCCATTTTCCATTTACATTTCTTTTGCCATTCCTTTTCTTCTGCTCAGTCCCTGCCTCAGTCCAAATGTGTGGAAAGTTGTCATCCTGGATTTGTCAAGAGGGCTCGAGAAGGAGAGCCAGTTTGCTGCTATGACTGTGTTCCTTGTCCAGAGGGGACCTTCTCCACTCAGGAAGGTGGGTCACACTGAGAAAAAGGATGTGTGGAACTGGATCCCTCTAGGGCATTTTCATGAAAGTGCAACTTGAAGGACAGATTGAAGCTATTTTCAACCTGCACAATTTTTTATCTAAAGGGAAGCAGAGCAAAAAGTCTTTGAAGGAGGGTCTGGGAAGAGATGGGAGGAAGGTGTGGCAGACTGGACAAGCTTTACTAATAGAGAAAATATTTCTTCTCCTTTTGTATCTATAGATTAATTGTTCTAACTGTCAGGAAATTTATCCTCAGTTCTAAGTTGCTTCTCTCCTTGATTAGTTTCCACCCATTGCTTCTTGTTCTACCCTCAGGTTCTTTGGAGAATAGCTTGACTCCCACTTCTTTGTGGCAGCCCCTGAGATATTGGAAGGCTGCTATCATGTCTCCCCTAGTCCTTCTTTTCATTAAACTAGACATTCCCAGTTCCTGCAACAATTCTTCATAAGTTTTAGTCTCCAGTCCCCTAATCCTCTTTCTTGCTCTTCTCTGCACTCTTTCCAGAGTCTCCACATCTTTTCTACATCGTGGCGAACAAAACTGAATGCCGTATTCCAAGTGGGGAATGTAGTGTGGAATATAACAGATATATGAGTCCTCCTAAACTTACCTTTCCAGGAACATCTGAGTTCTTTGAAATTTGATGAATGGTCTCTGGTCCACCACCTGAAAGGCTCCTTGCAATGGGTTCTACATGGATCTCCCTTGAGGTGCTGGCCCAGAATGAGAGGGTGCGGGTTGTTATGGGTGGCACTCATTACACCCATCTTACCTTTCTTTCTCAGTGCCCATTCTGCATTATTTGCAGGAAAATATTTTTCTCCCAGCCAACTAGATTTCAAAGGATGGTATCCTAAAATCCATCATGCTAACAAGAGCCAGGCTGGACTCGGAGGCTGCACTCAGGATGTTTGCCTAGAAAGATGATCTGATTCATTATTTACCTCTAATAATATAGGTTCCTATGAAGATTCTGCACATTGGACAGGAAATAACTATCACCCTACTTCTACTTCATAGATTTAGCTATATATATATATATTTATATATATTTAAAGGACAGAATGTTAAAGAAATATTGTTTTTTCATTTTTTCAGATACAAAAAAATGTACCGAGTGTTCGAATGATAAATATCCAAATGAGGACAGAGTCCAATGTATCCCCAAAGTTATAACCTTCCTGTCTTTTAAAGAACATCTGGGAATCATCCTGGTCTCTTTTGCCCTACTCTTATTCTTAATCACAGGGTTTGTTTTGATCATCTTCATGAAATACCGAGAAACTCCACTTGTAAAAGCCAACAACCGGGACCTCTCCTACATCCTCCTGGTCTCCCTCCTGCTTTGCTTCTTGTCTTCTCTTCTCTTCATTGGTCAACCAAAGAAAGCCACCTGCCTTCTCCGACAAACGGTTTTCAGCATCATCTTCTCAGTTGCTGTTTCTTCTCTCTTGGCCAAAACCATCATGGTGGTGCTGGCTTTCCTGGCCACAAAACCAGGAAATCAAGTGAAGAGATGGTTGGGGAAGAGCTTGGCCAACTCCATCATCCTTTCTTCTTCTGCAGTCCAAATTGTCATCTGCTCCATCTGGCTGGGAGTTTCTCCCCCATTCCCTGACTCTGACTTCCACTCCCAGCCTGAAGAGATCATCCTGCAATGCAATGAAGGAGCTGTTGTCATGTTCTATGTCACCCTCAGCTACATGGGCTTCCTGGCTGCCATCTGCTTCACAGTGGCTTTCCTGGCCAGGAATCTGCCTGGGGCCTTCAACGAAGCCAAGCTGATCACCTTCAGCATGCTGGTCTTCTGCAGTGTCTGGGTGACTTTTGTGCCCACCTACCTGAGCACCAAAGGGAAATACATGGTGGCTGTTCAGATCTTCTCCATCCTGGCCTCCAGTGCTGGTCTGCTGGTCTGCATCTTCATCCCCAAGTGCTACATTATCCTTCTGAGGCCAAACCTGAACACAAAGGAGCACCTCACAGCCAGAACAAATGTAAAAACATGAGAAAAACCCCATGATATTATAAGAATGGTATAATGTCCTTTTATTTGAAAGAATACCCGAATTGTTTCCACTTAGGTAGTATTCAGAAGTCAGAGAACATATCTACATGTTTCCAAATGGGAAATGGTTGAATGACTGGAATTCTTATAACTCCTTTCCTTTTCACCTCAATAAATCTTGCTAAAGAGAACTCTGTGAAAGTTGTTAGGAGAGATTTGTTGTTCACCAACTGCCAATGAATTTGATACCTTTTAAAAACAATTTCAGCAATGATTCCTATGGACAGCAGTAAAAGTGTACGTGTGAGAGAATAAATAGGAAAAGTGTTAAGATGGATTCTATGGGAACCAAGCTCCAGCTATGTTGTTTGATCATTGTGAGAATCATTGGCCATCCCACCAAGCCAGAGAAGGTGGGGGCCTCCAGGTCCTCTTGCTTAGATGTTCCCACCCAATGAGACCTAGTTAGCTCACCTTTCCCATAGTTGCTCCTCCCCTGTTAAAGAAGCTTCTCCATGAGGTCCACCATCCTGTCTCGATCCCCTTGTTGGGTGATAAGGATAGAACAAACAGCCGGTTCTTTTCCCCAATGCATGGGCCAGGTTGAGACTGGAGTCCAGAAGATGTGGGTGGAAAAACCCCACAGGAGAGTCAGACTGCATCCTGAGGAGAAGGGGCTCTTTGTGGCTGCAACAGGTGAATAGTTGCAAGCAGTAGTTCGGCTGTGTCTCAAACGCCATCAGAGGAAAGAAAGAGGGTCTCTCTCTCTCTCTCTCCAAGGAGGGAAGCCCAGCAGTTCAACCCTTGAAGGCCTGACCTGCTGGGTTCCCCTCCGTCATCTCAGGCTGCATCCAGCCCCAGAAGCCCCAGAAGTAGGCCCTTCAGAAGGACTTTGCTCCAGGCTGCTAGGAAGCAAGCAGAAGGGAGAAGGAAGGGGAAGTTCTAATTACGAGGTCCTGAACATCTCTGGAGATAAATTCCAATGGACTATCAGGCAGTCAAGGTAGTCCTCCAATTATGACCACAATTTCTGTTGCTAATTAAGTTCTGTGTCATTTTACAACCTTTTTGCCACAGTTGCTAAGCAAATGAGTGCAGTCATTAAGTAAATCAAGCGGTACTGCAACTCTCATAAATACAGGGCAGTTCCCAAGAGTTTTGATCACATGGTTTATGACAGATACTGCAGCAGTCGTAGGTGTGAAAACCGGTCATGAGTCATTTTTCTCAGTGTTGTTGTAACTTCAGTCACTAAACAAATCACTGTAAGTCGAGGATGACCTGTTGTCCTCAGGGCAGTTTTTGACAACGAGGCTCCGGCCCTTAAGATTCCATCAGAATAGAGCTGGAAGGGACCTTGGAGGTCATCTAGTTCAACCCGCTGCTCAAGCAGGAGACCCCAGACCGTCCCATACAAAGGACCGTCTTTCAATGAGTCACAGCCAATTTGTGGACCTTTTGTGCCCCAGATGGTAAAGAAACCACTGCAGTTGCGGAAGGAACCCCGAGATCCTTAAGGGAATCCGGCTTCTCCCATCGACTCCATTTGTTGGGAGCCGGCTGGGAAAGTGGCCAATGGAGGCTGCACGACCAAAACCCTGGCAATACACACTGGCTGCCAAACGCCCAAAGGTGGATCATGCGACTGTGAGAACCTTGCGACGGCCATAACTGTGAGGACCTTTTTCAGTGCCCCTGTAATTTTGAAGGGTCGGCAAAGGTCTGGTTTTCCATGGAGGGCTGCCTGCCCTTCGGCCTCCCTCAGCCTTCCTGTCCTTCCTCCAAGATGTCTCTGCAGAAGAGCCAACCTTGAGGTACCTCCTCCACCAGCAGAGCTGGAGACAGGCTCCCTGCTGCTCCTCTTGGCTTTGGGACTCAGGTTGCTCCTGCTGGTGGGTTTCAGTTCCCTGGAGCCCTTTGCCGGTTTTTTGGAAGCCAAGAGGGGCGTTGAGACAGCAGGCAGAGGCTGGGGAAACCGCTCCACCCAGGAGGTTGTCACCCCCATCGACCGCAGGAAGTCCAAGCTCCGTGTCAAGGGAGGGAGGGGTCATTGGACAAGGTTGGGGGTCCCCATGAGTCCCGGGGGCTTCCTTTGCTCAAGATCTCCAAGTAAGAATTGGCCAAGTCTGGGCTCCATTGTGGAAAGGCTTCGTAATGCAAGAGACTCTGCGAGGGGCCTGGAGCCTCTCTGGAGACTGGAGCCATGATGGGTTCCTTTAGGAGGACAACTGACAGTCTTAATAGCCATGAATCAACAGGGGGACGGCTCCTGTCCAGTAATTAATGGTCGGTTCTGTCCTATTCTTTAGGTACGATAACTGCAACCTCAGTGTGAGGCGAATTCCTTGAAGACAGATGAATTGTTCCTTTATCTGAGGAAAGTATTCACTACATGGGGAACAGTCAAGTCTATCATATGTCTTTTTCGGTAGCCTTCTTGGTAAATGGAATTGCATCAAATCAACTTCATTAGAATCAAAAACTAGTACAAATAAAAACACTCAAGCAATATCCAGTTAAAAATTCTGGGATGAAATAATAAACCAGAGATAAAATCTATATCAAAATCACAATTGGGCATCCAATCTGTTAGTTACACATGGCCTAAGATACTACAATATCAGTCCTTCAACTGTGAAGCCATAGCCATTAAATACTAAAAGGCAAAGGAGTAGTAATGCAAAAGGGTTTCCTACATCAGTTGTGTGAAAGAGCTATGGTGGATTAATCACGTGTTTCCCATGGATCCCCAGTGCTGCTGCGGAGAATCGAGCCACCTTTGCTGCAACCAGAGTCAATATCCAGGTGAGGAAACCTTAAAATTTCAAAACATCCTGGCTGGAATTCAAAATATTTTAGGAGGATTTGGGAGATTTGAGAAGAAGTTGGATAGACTATTGTTTATCACAGCAAAAGATGATGGGGTTGGAGCCCCAAAAATTAAAGAAGAGAATGAGAATATAGAAGATAAAGACAAGACAATAGATGAACTTATTAATGGAGCAAATATGGGTGAAAGTGGAAAGAAGGGAAGATGGAAAAGTGAATTTGACAATTTGGAGCTTTATCCCAGATTTCAAGATATAGGAGGAAAAAAGGGTGATAATGATGGAACTAAGAAGAGAAACCTATTCAGAAATAAGTTTGACAACCAAAGACAAGCTAAGGTTAATAACAATAACAAGACTATTGGAGAGATCTTTTAAGAAATAAAGTGCGGAGAGAAGTTTATAAAAACTTTATAAAGGAGCTGAAAAGAGAATTGACACAATTGACAAGAGAGATAAGACTGTTTTGCCATTGGAAAAATAAAGGTTGATAAAAGTTGATGATAAAAAGTTAGCTAATTTTGGTGATTAATAAGTAGGGATTTTAGTATTTTGTAGATTGTTTTAGATGATCATTGAATGTTTATTCGTTAACATATTATTAACTATGACAATAATAATGAAATGATAACTTTAATTAGTATAAGTAACTTGGTTTTAAATTCTAAATTGGGACTTGGTGAAAAGACCTATAAATTTTATTAATAAATTTTTGTTTAGATCTTGTTACAAAGTATAATTACTTTGGGTCTTGTTGAAAGAAATGTCCTTCTGGGTTCAGCTCCAAGTGGGGAAGAAGTCACTGGAGACATGGAGGCTGCTTGGAAAGATGGTTTATTGTTGGACGTGGCCACATGGCTTGAGGCCTGACCAGAAAAGGCGATCACATGTTTCAATGTAGGTGAAGAAGAAGAGAAGGGCTGAGGAAGGGGCTTGCTAGGCTTTTTATACCCTGTTTAGTCCCACCTCTCTGTTTCCTGTTCCTGTGTAAGAAATGTATTCTGATTGGTTGTCAGACTCCCATGGTGCCATGCAGGGGGCTACTCTCTAGGCTGTGATGGGTTCTCAGATGCCATGTGGAGAGTTGAGTAATATCCCTTCCTCCTACAGCTGCAGTGGAGGAATCTTTATAATGTAAAGTGGGCTAGCCTGGCCTTCTTAATGGGCCTATTGACAAAGTGGGGGTGAGCAAGAAGCTACAGACAACTATTCTGTCTTTTAAAACATGCTTCTTTCTTTTCACATCCAGAGAAATATTCTGCCTTTTCAATATTTCCTAGGATATTTCATTTTTTCCTGGGAGAGGGCTGGATGATAACTTCCCACAGTCTGAAGAGGAGATGTGATATAAATACTAAATAATTTTTTCATTAACCACAGCTGCTCTGCTCGTTTGGCTGCTCGGTTCTGGCTCCCAGATCCGGCTCTGGCCAGACTCTCTGCCCTCCCCACAGCAGAGCCCTCACCCTCTTCACTGCTGCCCCTCAGCCTCAGATGGCACTCCGAGGCTTGGAGCTGAGCCTGGGGATCCACCCCTACTAACCTCACCACTGCCACGGCCATCCCCTCCACCCTCCTTCTTCGTTCGGAGTCCTGGGATTCCTCAGTGGTCTCAGGCCCTGATGCTCGGTGGCTGGGAGGCTTTCAGCTCAGCTGACAGTCCTGCAGTGACTGGTAAGGTGGGGGTAAGGGAGGGGCTTCAGCTGGTAAGGGTGGGGCTCTCCTGACTCCCCTGGCACACTGGGCGGCAAGTCAAGGGAAGGGAGGGGAAGAATTTCTTTCCTCTTTCAAATGGGTAAAAGGCCGCCATTCCCCCATTCCAGGTATGGGGAGAGAGAGTGTCAGCAAAGTTGTCCCATGTGCTGCTCACTCAGGAGTGCCAACATCATTTCTGAAGGAGGCCCCTTGGCTGGTGACCTCCCTGTCTTTCTCCAAACACCTGTTCTGCAGCTCTAATTCTTGGATGGCCCTCCTGACATGGGTCAATCCTTCTCTGATGTCCTCCAGGGTTTTCTGCAGGTCTTCCATTCTGGCCTGGTAAACACAGGTCTGCAGCTGCTGCAGATGGTTGAGGTGCTTCTTCTCATTTCCCCTCACGTCCTGGAGAATGGTGACTTTCAGCTTCAGTGACTTTTCTCCACAAAGTGGAAGTTTGGTCCATCTCAGCCCAGTTCATGCTGCAGACTCTAGAGGTGCTTCTTGAGTTCATAAGAAGGTTCCAGACCTCTTTGAAGAGCTTCTCAAAGATTGTAAGGCAGCCTTCTCAAGTTTGAGGAAGGCCACTTGGGTAGGAACCTCAGACATTTCTTTCTGGGGTTCTTCAATGTGTTTCACCAAAGATTCTTTCTCTGGCTCTAACTGGTGGATCATCCTGTTGGCATGGTCCAAGCTTCCTTTGCTGTCCAGCAGAGTTTTCTGCGGGTCTTCTGTTGTGGTCTGAAGTTGATCCACTGTCTGCTTGAGACAACTGTGCTGCTCTTTCATCCGTGGTTTGTCTTTCATGGATTCTTTCATGAATGCAGCCGCACGAGCGATCGTGGGTGCGCCTCGATTCACCCACGTTACACTTATCCTCCGCGAGCTGCACTGGCTGCCTGTTGATCTCCGGGTACGCTTCAAGGTGCTAGTCGTCACTTATAAAGCCCTTCATGGTATTGGATCTGGGTACTTGAGAGACCGCCTACTGCCAATTACCTCCACTAGACCGATAAGATCCCACAGACTAGGCCTCCTCCGAATTCCATCAGCCGGCCAGTGTCAACTGGCGACTACCCGGAGGAGGGCCTTCTCTGTGGCTGTTCCGACCCTCTGGAATGAACTCCCCGTGGAGATTCGTACCCTCACCACCCTCCAGGCCTTCCGCATAGCCCTTAAAACCTGGCTGCTCTGACAGGCCTGGGGCTAAAGACTCCCAGCCCCACTTCGAACGGTATGATTGTTGTGCTTTTTAATTGTGTATGGTTTTTATGTTTTTGTAACTTTGTTTGTCTTTCCCCTCCCTTGAGTTGTGAGCCGCCCTGAGTCCCTTTCAGGGAAAAGGGCGGCATACAAATAAATTAAAATGAAATGAAATGAAAATGAAATTCCTAGATTTGAAAGTCAACAGAATCTGGTTAATCTGGAGGTCATGGAGGCCATCACTGCTCATTGAGAAAATAGCCCAAGGATATTCCCTAAAGGACCATTTCTTCCCTGCTGCTGACCTGTTTGGATAATGGAGAGACACAGTCACATCCTCTCTCAGTTCAGGAATAAGTTTGCTAACTGCCTAAAGTTCACAGATGCCTTCAAGTTAAGTCAAGAAACTCTGACTTAATCCATCACAACTGATCTCCCTTCAAACTATCCTGACTTCCCATTTGATTCTGACTCCAATTCGAGGACTCTCTTCTATCAAGACTCTCCAAAGGAGTCAGAATCTGCGATCGGTCAATTCGGCCACCTCTGGCACTGCTAGGGGGCTTCTCATGAGAGGGAAAGGAGGTGACCATTCGGATTAGGAAAGAGCCCCCCCCCTCCAAGGACTTACCAGTCCCATCCAAGGCACGAAATCCTAACGGATCACTTTGAGCCAGTCCCCCTCTCTCAGCCACAGCCTACCTCACAAACATGTTGTTGTGAGGATGAGGGAGTCTTCAGTATGTTCACTGCCTTCAGCTATTTAGAGAAAAGAATAAAGGTGGATAAAACTCTGAGTAATAAAAAATATAAATACATAAATAAGTCAACCAGCAGGATGAGTCTGTTTGGGAAATAACTACATCTGGCCAATGGAATCCCATTTTAGGTTAATATCTCCAGGTCAGCTTCTACCTTTGTGGTCGCAATGCCTCTCCAACTGGGACATCATGAAGCCAATTTTTTTTCCATAGATCATTGGGAGCCCCCAGACGGCTGCTCCCAGCCCCTTTCCAGAGACAGGAACCTTTGACCTGTTGGATGAGGAGTTTGGGGACAGGGATGGAGGCTGCGGACATGGCAGGTATCAGCACATCTGTCATGTTGGTTGAAGCCCCCTTTTCTAACCTCTCCCCCTTAATTCTGCCTTAAAGGGAGTGGTCTCTCCCTCCTGAGGAGACCCTGCGATGCCCCCAGTGCCAGCCATCCAATCCAGCCACTTTCCAGGGATGTTGAGCAAAGCCTCCATTATGTGATCCAGACTCCCCAAGGATGCTGGAGGTTGCCATGGCGAGCTCCAGCCAATGAGCTCAGGAGGAGCCTCTGATGTCACAAGCCAAGGCTTTGATTGGCCTGGACCTGAGATTTGAACAATAACCACCAACCAGCTGCCTTCACCTGGGAGGCGTGGCTTATCTATTGATGAGCCAATCCTGAAGGGGCTTCGAGCCCCAATTTGGCTTCAGCCAGAGCGGCTCCCTCTGAAGGGGGAACCCTCGGTCGCCTGGAGAGGTCGGGGAGCCCCACATTCTGCCCCTTCTCTGAGGTTGGAATTAAAATCTTGTCCCTTGGATCTGGAATCTGGTATTAGAGATTCAGAGAATCCAGGTTTTCCTGCACCTGCCCAGATGATGAAAGCGAAATATGCATAAAATATTAGATATTATTCCTCTTAAAAAGCCATTGGGAGAATGTGCCTGAAGAAACAATGGATCCAATGATGTACAGTTCCTACCAAGTATCCTACGCATAGTCCTCAATTTACATCCATTCATTTAGTGACAGTTCCAAATTCCACAGTCATTTTAAAAAAGTGCTTTTTGATGGGTCCCCGCACTTACGACTAGTGCAGCTCATAATTGCCACTTGGGTGCCTGGCAATCAACATGGATTTATGGCAAGGAAAAGTCAATGGGTGAAATGGTGTTTGTTTCATGACTGCAGGATTCACTCAACAGCCGCAGTGATTCGCTTAACAACTGTGGCAATAAACATTGTAAAATTTAGCACAACTCAATTAATGACCATGTAGCTTAGCAATGGCATTTCTGGTCCCAATTCTGGTCGTAAGTCAAGAAGTAGCTGTAGGGTGTAGCAGCAGGCTGATTTGGAAAAGCTTAAGCAGGCCTGGATTTAAGCAGGGATGGGAGACCACCAGAAAATGCCAGGGTTAGATTGAAAAGAAGGCAGTGGACAACCTATCTTGCTGTGAGGAAAATTAGGTGGGGCCCCTTAGTGACTGGGCAATCAGTAAGTGACTCTGAGTTCTAGTCCCGCCTTAGGCATCAAAGGCAGCTGGGGACTTTGAGCCAATCACAAAAAGGTTCTGATTTGAATTCCCAGGGCCCAGCTAGGACTTCGGGGCCAGACTCTATGCTGCCCCCTACAGGCAGTGAGTTTCAGCTGAATCCTGGAAAGAGGGAGGGGCTGTGACTGGGGGGGAGGAGCTCTCTGTGTCTAGGAGTTTCTCTCCTTTGCTCTCAGATGAGGCTGCTGTACCCCAGAAGGACCCAGGGGGAAACTTGGGGTCCTGCTGGACTCACGGCTCCTGCTGGAGGACAAGGTGGCAGTGGTGACCAGCAGGGCCTCTGCCCAAAATCCGCCCTGCCTTAACATTGACAAGGGTTAAGGCAGCAGGCTAGGAAGCAGAAGATCCTGAGTTCAAGTCAAGACATGTTCACCTCCTTTTAGTTAGTTGAAAAAATAATAAAACAGTGGGGAAAAAATCTAACAAAAATAAAAACTGACATTCCTGCTTCTGTTTGCATGGAATCTGTCCTGGCCTTGTGCAGATCCAGAAATTTCTCTCCTTACCAGGGAGGGAGAGGTTTTTTTAAATTATCCCTTCCATTTTCTCTCACTCCCTTTTTTCACTTCCTGTGGAGGCCCCAGTGAGGACCCCAGACCCCCTCCCAGCCCTGGGACACAGCCGGTCTCTCGGGTTCTTTGGGAAAGGTTCCTTCCCCAAGCAGAGTCTGCCTGAGCCCCATCATCCACTTCCCTCCCTGCCTAGGATCAGCTGAATTCCTCCCTTCAGACAATAGGAAAAAGGGAGTTTGGACAGAGTCTCTGGGAGAGTCTCCGTTCTTCCACACTGAGGGCCACATTCACTCCAGAAAGCCCAATTCCCCCTCAGTTCCTGGACATCTCCGGCCATCACTCAACTGAGCTCACAGCAGGGCCAGAGAGGCTGAGAATTGGGATGGAAGGGGCTACAAATCCTCTTCAAGCCTACCCAGCCACAATGGACTCTCAGACACAGACTGTGGCCTCACAGAAGCTCCTAAATGGGGCCTTTATGGTAAAGTGACCAGACATCCCACTTTTGGCAGGACAGTCCCGCTTTTGAACTATTTGTCCCATGTCCCGCGGTGTTTTTAAAAAGTCCCGATTTTTCAGTCGGCCACGCACATGTCAAGAAAACACCACGCAGCAATTTTCAACTGCCGCGCAGTGATTTCTTCTGTCACAGGCTCTGGAAGCTGGGGAGGTCCTTTGCAGGCAGCTAGAACTGGCCGCCCGCAAAGGATCTCTCCAGACTTGTTTTGATAAGCGCGGGGCAACTGATGGTAGTTTGCACTGGTTGTGCCCACTCAAACTATCGTCAGTCACCCCATGTTAAAATCTGGTCACCTTCATTATCCAATTAAGGCAGAGCAAAAATGGGCTGTGTGCTGACCCTAGAAAAGGGGTGCTGGAGGGGCCAGCAACCGCTCCTGCTGCAGATCTGGCTCCCCTAAGAGGGAGCTCCCTTCGGCTTCTGCTGCCTGAACCGCTTCTTTGCTGCACGGCCATTTGAGGGGAGCCTGAGCAGGGACTTGGGCTCTGGTCAAAGCAAACCAGAAGGGCCAAAAAACAGGACATCAGACTGCCGGAGGGAAGGGAGGGGGAGGAGGGGAGTGTTGGGAAAAAAACCCACAAAAAGGACTTCTCTAGGTAGCCGCTTCTGCAGACAGACTCGGCTCCGCCAGAGAGGAGAAAGTGAGATCTTCTACCCTCCTTTTGCTCACTTCTCACCAGCTTTTCGGGACCCAAAGCGGCAACTGCAAAGCAAGCTTCCTTATCTTCTGCCCCTCATCTTCACCCCCTCCACATCCTTCCATCCCCCCCCCCCACGCCTGCAGCTGCACATCTGAGCGTGGAGGGGGAGGGAAGTGGGGGCAGCTGAGAGAGAAGCCGAAAGTGCACGGCCAGGGCAGGTCGAGCGAGAAGCACCGCTTGCCCTTCTTGCTCTGGCTGCGCGTGCGCGTGGAGAAAAAAAAAGAGAGAGAGGGCTGGCGGGTGCGAGAGCTCAGCCCCATGGGGAGAGAGAGGAAGAGAGAAAGAGAGAATGGTTCGCTCACCGATGCTACTCACCAGGACAGAGGGAGCTTGAGGGGCGGACAGAAGGGAGATGCAGCCATGGTCTCCGGCTGGGAATCTCTGGAGATGAGGCGGGCGCCCGCAGCCGCCACCGCTGCGTCTGAAGCAGCCCTGCGTTTTTGAAGGTAGTTTGTGTGGATGGGAAAGCAAGGTGTGACGGGGCACAGCCTAAGTCTCCCCTTTGCCTAGGACCCCTGTGGGTGGGTGGGTGGAGAAGATAATTGAGACCAAATTTTTAATCAAGAAACTCCCCCTCCCCCCCGGTCATTGGTGTCCCGCTTTACCAATGTTAAAATCTGGTCACCTTACTTTATGGGGCAGGGGGAAGGGTCATATGGGATCAATATTACAACTCTCATCCTATAGGGTTGCCCCATCTGCTGTCCCTGGTGGCAGATGGAAGATTGGGAATTCCACTCCTGACACTGGTTTCTGTAGAAGCAAAAACAGCAGGACCCAAAAAACCCAATTAGCCAGGCTCATGGCAATTATTATTTATTCAGTGTCCACTGGAGGAATTTCCCTCCATAAAATAGTGAGAGGGGATCTTACAGACAAAAGGATGGACACATATTTATACATTCCAGGAAAAGAGGAGAAAATGACAATCATACAGGTGCATATTTAATTTAATAGATGATGTAAGCATGACTATTCATAATTAGCAAGACTCAAGTTACTTCCCCACCCTTGTATTGTTTTATTGTGTAAATGAAAAGAAACATCTCAGTTGCTTTGGCAAAGCAGTTTGGGTAAAATGTACTGAGAAATGAGGGCATCAATGTTGCTCCATACATTCCGTCTATATTTCTGTCTTGCTAACATGCTCCCATTTTTCCAAGAAATTTATCTCCTCACAATCTTACACACACCCTTTATTTATTTCCAAAAAAAATAGTTCGCCGCTCATGCATGCAGAACAGCTTGGAGCATTTTCTATGTTTGGAGTGTGGAATATGTTCAAATTTGAAATTCTTCTGTCTCATATTTTTATTCTGGTCGTCAGCTGCTCCTTTGTGTTCAGGTTCGGCCTCAGAAGGATAATGTAGCACTTGGGGATGAAGATGCAGCCCAGCAGACCAGCACTGGAGGCCAGGATGGAGAAAACCTGCACAGCCACCATGTATTTCCCTTTGGTGCTCAGGTAGGTGGGCACAAAAGTCACCCAGACACTCCAGAAGACCAGCATGCTGAAGGTGATCAGCTTGGCTTCGTTGAAGGCCCCAGGCAGATTCCTGGCCAGGAAAGCCACCATGAAGCAGATGGCAGCCAGGAAGCCCATGTAGCCAAGGGTGACGTAGAACATGACAACGGCCCCTTCGTTGCATTGCAGGATGATCTCTCCAAGCTGGGAGTGGAGGTCAGAGTCAGGGAATGGGGGAGAAACTCCCAGCCAGATGGAGCAGATGACAATTTGGACTGCAGAAGAAGACAGGATAATGGAATTGGCCAAGCTCTTCCCCAACCATCTCTTCAGTCTGTTTCCTGGTTTTGTGGCTAGGAAAGCCAGTACCACTGTGATGGTTTTGGCCAAGAGAGAAGAAATGGCAGCTGAGAAGATGATGCTGAAAACCGTTTGTCGGAGAAGGCAGATGGCTTTCCTTGGTTGACCAATGAAGAGAGAAGGAGACAAGAAGCAAAGCAGGAGGGAGACCAGGAGGATGTAGGAGAGGTCCCGGTTGTTGGCTTTGACAATGGGAGTTTCTCCATATTTAATGAAGATAATTAAAACAAGGCCTGTGATGATGAACAATAGTAGCGCAAAAGAGACCAGGATGATGCCCAGAAGTTCTTCATAAGTCAGGAAGGTTATAACTTTGGGGATACATTGGACTCTGTCCTCATTTGGGTATTTATCATCTGGGCACTTCATGCATTTTTCTGTGTCTGAGAAAGGAAAAAACATTTCTTTAATTATCTGTCATTTTACCTTTCAAGAAATACCTTCGTGGGAGAACAGCTGATAACAGGGAAGTTTTCTGAGATGCATTGGTTAAGAATTCCAGGAGGAAAAAATAAGAAAATATCACTGAAATCTATATAGGTAAGGTGTATGGAATTTGGGGGATTCCTGGGACCTAAAACCATTCCTTAGTAATGCTGAGAACCTTCAGTGGCCCAGCAGGAGCCGTTGGAGCTGCCACCAGACTCCAACAGCGAGGGGCTCTATGAGTCGGCCTTGGAGGATGTGGAGGACCCTGGACAGGGTTCTGAATCCGAGCAGGGCGCAGAGAGACTGGTTGGGCACCAGGTGGCGCCTGAGCCTTGGATCAGTGGGGAGGAGACAAGGGAGAGTGATCCAGAAACCAACAGTGAGTTGTTCCAGGATGCACGCCGTCGAAGAGCTACTCAGCGTCAAGAACTATGTAATTACAGGAGGTAATTATGCTCAGCTGATGGTCATTAGACTCCTCTCCAGACTATTAAAAAGACTGCTGGTGGCACGCCCTTCTTGCAGAAGTCAACGCTTTGACTAAAGAGAAACTGACTTGGCAGGCTGGATTGCTGCCAGAGTTAGTCTGAATTGCTGCCAAGGTTTGTCAGATTTGCTGCCAAGATCCTTATCTGTTTGTTTACTTGGCTTTCAGTCACCAAAATTCTGGTCTTGTTATTAAAGGACATTCCATTTACGCTTGTCTCGGCTTTCATTACTGGACGGAGGAGGGGGTCAGAACAGGAACTTACATTATTACAGATAAATAACGAATCTGATAATCTTTCTAGGCAAACATCCTGGGTCCTTCCAGATGGCATTTCTCAGTATTCTGAACCCAGAGGTTGCCTATTCTACGAAATCTAGCTGGGTGGTCGAGAAATGTAGCTTTACAAATAATCTGCAATAACTACTGGGAGCAGCGCTAATATGGGTGCAATGTGGTGCCCCCATAACTGTCAATTGGATTACAATCATAATCCCTACCCAGAGGGCTTTCTTGTATGAAATTAGATACGTCTAATGATATCATTTCGAGAAAGCAAGCATGTAATTAATGAAAGGTTATACTGAATCTATGAGGTAGGATTAATAAAATTGGAATGAAAGTTCCTGGCCTTTCGTGGCTTCTAGAAGGTCCCCAGGGTGGGAACCATTCTGAGCAGAAGCCCTCAAAGATCTCAGGGGAAATGAAGGCCCTCTTACACCAAAGGTCTCCATACATATTAGCTTCATACATTTTCAGCTTTACCTTTGTGCTTGTATGTTAACATGTCTGCTCTTGTGCAATGTGATTTTTTTTTTGAATTTTTGGAATGCCTATTTTGGGATGTCTTTTTTTACTCTTCTACAAATATGTCAGATTTGATGGTTTATTTTATTAATTAGGGCTCTTCATTCCCATCCTGAAAAGCTGTGGTCTTCCTATTCTAAGGACCAGCAGATGAACAGATTTCATTCCCTCCTCTCCAGATTTACCCATAAGATCAAACTCTGAACTAATTCCTTGTATATCAATATTCTGCACCTTGTTTTTTTTATTGGCCCTCTGTTTTCCATGCTTTTTGTGAGTTCTGTTTCAACCAAATCACACCTGTGTATTAAAGGATTCCCCTCCACCCTCTCCTTTGAACTACCGCTGGGTTTATTTTTGGTTGGAACTCTGGTTCCTATTTCACTGTTTAACAAAAAAAAAAAAACCTCAAAAGGCCCAAAAGCTCTCCATCCCTGGTCCTTCAAGAAGATATTTCTCCTTATGGTGGTTGATGACCTTAATTGCTTGATATAACTTTTTATGCATCAATTTTGAAGGATGACATGACGAATATCTGTTTCAGATGAGAAAAAGAAATGGACACAAGACAATTCCTAAAATTTCAAAGATCTTCCAAGAAAGGTTAAAATGGAGAGACACATCCAAACTAAGAAGCAAAAAAAAAAAATTGTTTTCCCTGGGAATGGTAAAGGTTGCCCTATCTGCCTTCCTTTCCTTTCTCTTCCTAGTCCTACTTCAAGATTTTTTAGTTATTCATCCCCTTAGATAAGAAATTGTGCATTTCAACAATAAACAAGGAAAATGGTAAGCTTCAATGTGTCTTTCAATATGTACTTTCATCAAAATGTTCTGGATGATTCCATTTCCACAATGCTTTCTTTTCCCACCCACCTTCTTGATTGGAGAAGGTCCCCTCCGGACAAGGAACACAGTCGTAGCAGCAAACTGGCTCTCCTTCTCGAGCCCTCTTGACAAATCCAGGATGACAACTTTCCGCACATTTGGACTCAGGCAGGGACTGTACAGAAAAAGGAAGAATGCCAAAGCAAGTATGTTAATACTCACCATCCATGGAAAATGGGGGGGGGGGGAAATGGACATAAGCTCATTAGCGTCTAGTCTGCCCTTAGATAAATTATGAAATCTCTCACTAGTTGCAATTGCTTGCAGGAAACACAATTACAGGCAGATTCTTCATTTAGTTCCTGCCTTTTGCTTCTGACATATTGCATTGCAAGAAATAACTTTTCCACTTAATGAAGTGTGGAGGGATGAAATTAAAAAAAGATTTAAGAGTTAAGTGTCATTCAAAAAGTTCTTCCAATGACCCTGTTAACATGCATTCCTCTCTTCTTTATAAAGCCATGATTTTAAAGGGTGCTGATCTATTCCTGTTAAATTTAAGAATTTATTAAATTTAGAATACATTTTAGATTTAATACATTTTTGTGTACCAGATTTATTAAAAGAGAGAAAAACTGTAATGAAGAAAGAAATCTTTGACCAGTAGGATAAGCAAAGATTTCTTCTTCTGGAGAATCTTCCCTCTGACAGTTGTCCAAAACAATCTCCCAGTTAACAGACAAAGGAAAAAGTCCTTTTGAATTAAGACTATCAACTTTAGACCAGATCTTCTTTGCTTCTTGCATATTTATTTGTTCAACTCATATAGCTGCCATGCTGGTGAAACAAGCATAAAACAACCTCTTTATTTTCTAGAATTGTAGTGAGAAGAGGTGAAGGTGAGGTCATTGAGATCACGTCCCTCCAAACATTGTATAATATTGAAGCCTCCCAAGCAGTTTAAGAAAATGATCATTCCCACATTCACTTCTCACTGAAGGATATCCATCATGGTGATTAGGCTTAGCAGACTTGAAAGGGGTCCTGAGGCTTTGGAAAACAGAGAAAAAGAGCCAATACTTCACACACCTTGTTGAGCAAGTTTGTCTTTAAAAGAGCACTTTGGTTGACAATCAGAGTCTCTCTTTCAAAAGTCCCTGTGGACTGGTAGATTAATCTCATATTTGGGAGAACTACCCAAGTCCTGAGGCGAAGAGCCGCTGCTATATCTCCATTTTGGTCCAAGTACAAATTAAAGTTGGAAAGATTGCAAAACTTGTGCTTCGCCAGAAAAGGATGAAACTAAAATGAAAAGATCCAGAAATGTTAAAAGCAGAAATTTTGGTTTCTTATCTCATCTGGTCTTTTCACATTTGAATCTTTCTTCTCCATGATTTGCAGGTATTCTTAGTTGGAAGAAGAAGAGTTACTACTATCTTTAAAAGTGAGAAAGAAAGATTCAGCAAAATGAATCTATCATACATTGATAAAGTAAAATGGACAAAATTTCTCAATTATATACAGGAGAAACTCAAAAAATTAGAATATCGTGCAAAAGTTCATTTATTTCAGTAATGCAACTTAAAAAGTGAAACTAACATATGAGATAGACTCATTACATGCAAAGCAAGATAGTTCAAGTTGTGATTTGTCATAATTGTGATGATTATGGCGTACAGCTCATGAAAACCCCAAATCCACCATCTCAGAAAATTAGAATATTACATGCAATCAATAAAACAAGGATTGTACATAGAACAATATCGGACCTCTGAAAAGTATAAGCATGCATATGTACTTAGTACTTGGTTTGGGCCCCTTTCTCAGCAATTACTGCCTCAATGCGGGATGGCATGGAAGCTATCAGCCTGTGGCACTGCTGAGGTGTTATGGAAGACCAGGATGCTTCAATAGCGGCCTTCAGCTCTTCTGCATTGTTCGGTCTCACGTCTCTCATCTTTCTCTTGGCAATGCCCCATAGATTGTCTATGGGGTTCAGGTCTGGCAAGTTTGCTGGCCAATCAAGCACAGTAATCCCACGGTCATTGAACCAGGTTTTGGTGCTTTTGGCAGTGTGGGCAGGTGCCAAGTCCTGCTGGAAAATGAAGTCATCATCCCCATAAAGCTCATCTGTGGAAGGAAGCATGAAGTGCTCCAAAATCTCCTGGTAGACAGCTGCATTGACCCTGGACTTAATGAAGCACAGTGGACCAACACCAGCAGATGACATGGCTCCCCAAATCAACAGAGACTGTGGAAACTTCACACTGGACTTCAAGCATCTTGCAGTGTGTGCCTCTCCATTCTTCCTCCATACCAAATGAGATGCAAAAGTTGCTCTCATCAGAAAAGAGGACTTTGGACCATTGAGCAACAGACCAGGTCTGTTTTCCTTTAGCCCAGGTAAGACACTTCTGACGTTGTTTGTTGTTCAGGAGCGGCTTGACAAGAGGAATACAACATTTGAAGCCCATGTCCAGGATCCGTCTGTGTGTGGTGGCTCTTGATGCACTGACTCCAGCCTCAGGCTACTCCTTGTGAAAGTTTCCCAATACTTTTGAATGGCCTTTTCCTGAAATCCTCTCCAGGCTGCGGTCATCCCTGCTGCTTGTGCACCTTTTTCTTCCACACTTTTTCCTTCCAGATAACTTTCTATTAATGTGCTTTGGAACATCCAACTTCTTTTGCAATTACCTTTTGAGGCTTTCCCCTCCTTATGGAGGGTGTCAATAATGGTTTTCTGCACTTCTGTCAGGTCAGCAATCTTTCCCATGATTGTGATTCCTACTGAACCAGACTGAGAGACCATTTAAAGGCTCAGGAACCCTTTGCAGGTGTTATGGCTTAATTGGCTGATTAGAGTGGGACACTTTGAGCCTAGAATATTGCACCTTTTCACAATATTCTAATTTTCTGAGATTGTGGATTTGGGGTTTTCATGAGCTGTAAGCCATAATCATCACAATTATGACAAATCACGGCTTGGACTATCCTGCTTTGCATGTAATGAGTCTATCTCTTATATTAGTTTCCAATGACGTGCGGTGAGGTTTATGGCTGGTGAGGCACTGATGTCACCACAATCTTTTTATTAAAATGCCTTTGTAATACAGGGGGTTTTAATAAAAGGATCCACGCCATTTTGTCCTGTCCTTGCACGTTTTCAAGGGGTGGCAGGCAAAAGCGTATCGCCGAGGACCCTAAGCAGTGACCAGCAGTGGCCAACAACAACAACAAAAAAGAGATTTGAGGGGGGAGCAAGGAGCCAAGGAATTCTTTGTGTTTTCCACAAGGGATGACAGTCTCTCCGAGGGGGGGGGAAGAGAGAGAGAGAGAGATAGATGATGATGACAATTAAGTATCAAAAACCTTTTGAGTTCGACAATATAATATGTTATCCAAAATTATGAATAATCTTATTTTCAGATGCATTTTTTTGCCATCTCTGTTATTTTCTTTTTAATAAATCAGACTTGCTTCCAATTTGTGGCTTCTGGCAAACTATGTTATATTGGCTCAGGAAGGAGGGGAATGGGACCGCGGCTCGTGCTGACCTGAGTCGAGCGCTAAGGAGTCTCCTGCACAGCGTGGCTCTTCTCCGCAGCGCAGCCAGGTATTCATTTCTCAGTGGCGGCAGCGGAAGGAGTCGCTGTCCCCACCGCCGTGATCCCGGCCCAGAAAAGTATTTTGCTTGCACGCACAAGGAAGAGATGAAAAGAAAAGGGGAGAAAGAGAGAGAGAGAGAAAGCAATGAAAGAGAGCTGGAAGGAGAGAATGGGAGAGAAGGAAAAGAGAGGGAAACAAATTAGAGAGAGAAGGGGGAGAGGGAGAGAGAAATGAAAGAGAGCTGAAGGGAGAGAATGAGAGAGAGAGAAAAGAAAGGGAAACAAATCAGTGCTAAAAGCCATCCCCGTCCTCCCTCCCTTCCTCTCCACAACCTTCCCCCAAAAGCTTTTTCCCAAATAATACCAGCAGCCATTTCATCTCCACCAAAATAGATACATACACACACGTGTGTGTGCCACACACACCCACACCCACACACACAAACAAAAAAATAAAATAAAAAATGGCAGAAATGGAGAAAGAAGTGAGACCTCCAGAAAATAAAAGAATTAGGAAGCCGGCTCATTCCGTAAAAAGGGAAATCAATGAAGAGATAAAGGTACATCTTTGTGCTCCCCCTTTATTGTCACTGTATCGCAAGCCAGAAGGGAAGAAAAAGGGAAGAGGGGTAGCTGCGGAGTCATTGAGTCACAGGAAGAACGAGCGCCCTCTACTGTGAGGCAGGAGAAGTGTGTGCCTCAGTTGCCTTGGGATTTTTTAGGCTTTTAAGCCTCGCTTAACTCTGCTTGAGTGATCATAAAACACCTAAAAACTAGATGAGGCATGCAGTTCTCCTGCCTCATAGTAGAGGGTGTTTTTTTAGAGGCTTTTTCAAATAGTTAGGCGGTCATTCGCGGTGAGGCAGGCAGCTGGCTAACCTCACCTTTTTCCTTTTACATTTTTTTCTTTTCATGATGAGAGTGGTGAGGCTCTGCCTCACCTGCCTCACCTGACTGTATGTCACAGTTAGGTTCACCTTTTGCATTACTGAAATAAATGAACTTTTGCACGATATTCTAATTTTTCGAGTTTCACCTGTAGAACATTGCAGAGCATCAGAAGATAAATGAACAAACAAGCCAATAAACTCCCTGAAAACTCTCTGAAATCTTCTGGTTTGGGGAGACCCCAACTCAAGTACCAGGTCCCCCTGCAGGCACCAAAAGGCTTTTTCAAGGAGAACAAGAAGAATTACTGAAAATCAGGAGGAGTCTGGGAGCCTCTTTTCCAGCTTAACACAACCTCTCAGTTGGAGAAGGGAGCCCTCTTCCAAGAACTGAGAGATGTTAGGCAGAAGCTTAAGAACGGTTCACTCTCTATTATTCTGGAGTGTCAGACATGGAAAAATGAATCCAGTCATCTGGTTGAATGAGAGGAAAAATGTCTCAAAAGGAAGAGCCATTTTAAAGCAGTTCAGTCTCCCCTTCACTGATTGTTTTCATGCAAAGATGGAGCAGCCATCAATCAGAAGAAAACTGTGGTTCTGGAAGAGATGAGAGATTGGGATGGATAGTTACGGGGTATGAAGGTAAAATTCCACAATGGTAATCACAAACCCATAAAGCCAGGAATTCATTTGAAAATGTGCATCTCCTTTTTACAATTAGCAGTTTTCATCTAAATATATCTATCATGATGTATTTTTGGCCCACTCTTTGGAATATTATCATCCCATGAATGATAAAACTGGCCAAGGCCTTGGCCCTTTTGTACCACAAAGAGGTTCAGATTGTTCCACTCCGTCTCCTTTGGATACTTTCCAAAAATAACTAAATTCCATGAATCCATATTGGGACCCCATACCTGCCACGGCTGCAGCCTTAAAGCCCCCAAACTCTCTTCACCCGCCTTGCTTCTCCTCCTCGGTCTGGAGGAATAGGCAGCATTCAAGGCCTGGGCCAGAGTGTTAAAGAAAGTGTACAAATAGGAATGATTTTGGATCCGGATCCTGTTCCTTTTCTCCTGGGTCTCCAGTGGAGCTTTCTGCGTGCATCTTCTGCGGCCTTTGACAGAAAAGACGTGCTTTGAAAGAGAACAGTGAAAATAGTGATCTTCAATCTCGGGTTCCACAAATAAATAGGGTTCAAAACGATAATATTTCTCCTTGTATTTGGTATGGAAAGCCCAAAAGCTATGGACATATTTGAGAAGTCTGTGTCTTGGGATTGACAAATGACCCAGGACTGTCAAGATCCAAACTTTCCCCTCAATGGGTCCTGGCAAACCCCTAAGTGCAAAATGGAAAGGGAGAATTTTGTCCAAAATGGAATCATATTCTATTAAGTAGACAAAGACATTGACTTGTCTCCACTTAGAGAGAGCATCCCTGAGGGGTGCTGTGTGACCAGTCATTGACAAGAGTTGCGATATAACCACACAAATTCCATTCCTGACAAGCACAGGAGTGAAAATCCTCATGAAATTCTCTCCCTTCTCTGTGTCTGAAGCAAAGAGGCCAATCAGGGTCCATCTGAAGTGGAGGAGCAGCTGGACAATTCCTGGGTACTGGATCCCTTGTTTGGGGAGCATCTGGTAGAAAAAAGGGAATTTACTTTTATCAGTCAGTACCTCTGAAACAGGTTCAACGCTGATCTGAAAAAGCAATGAAGAAAGCTGTGTTATATTTCAGGTCAGATCGAGTCCCAAACTTTAGGTTTTAATAACGCCTCATTAGTTCTCTTGCACATATTATAATTTATTGATGACTGTCCTGATCCTTCTTCTCGGGGCTCCATTGAGCTCAGACCTCCCTCTCAAACAGGGGCTTGGAGAAAGGACTTGGATCGGGGCCAACAGTCTTTGCTGCATTTTAAGGGCAATCCATTTCCTCTATAACATTTCTCCATTTACTTGTGTCAAATGCTGCACTAACATCTATATAAATGTGTTTTTATTTTCCATTTTCATTTTCGTACAGTCACATATATACTGTGCATAACCGGGGCCATATAACATTAAACAATAAACACAGCCATTCCTCTTGTCAACAATACCCTCAAAAATAGAAACCCAATGTACCTCTTCAACCCTCCATACACCCTTTCTTTCACCCCCTCCACTTTCCATCTTCCCTCCATCATTCCCCTCTACCCTACTTCCCCTCCCCCTCTCCCACTCCTCTCTCCCAATCCACTCCCTCGCTTCCTTCTCACCCTCCCTCCCGTCCTCTCTCCCACCCTCTCTACCCCTCTTTCTTCTATCCCTCTACTCCTCCCTTCGGTGTATTTCTACTATCTATTAATATATTCAGCTTGTCCTATTTTTACAGTGGAATTAAAGAGCAACAGTATACAAGTGCCGTCACGTTACTTTAAAATCTAGCACATACTATGTATCCCCCCCCTTCCTCCTAACACCTCACCACCACCACCCCCGACTTCCCAGAGCCCGTAAACAGTATAGATGTTAGCTGCACTAACATCTAGAAAGCCAGCAAACTGTGGTTTGCCAGACTGACATATTTTCTGATTAGGTATTTCAGGACAAAGCTGTTGTCAATAATATATATATATATATATATATATATATATATATATATATATATATATATATATATATATATATATATATATATATATATATATATATATATATATATATATCTTTTAACCCTACCTAAAACTCTTATTGTCCTGCAAAGAAAAATTCTTGCTACCCAATCTCAAGCTAATTTAAGAGGATTTTGGCATATAGTTTGGCCACAACATCTTTTAGACAATGCCTAAAATTGTTAAGGTCCCTGTTCACTAATAGGGTGAAAGTAGCCCTTGAATTACATGGAAAAGATATGATTGCATCTAATCCTCACCTACCACCATCCCACTCGCTTTAACATGTTGAGCAAAACACACACAAACCTGTGGGACTTTGTAGGTGCGTCCTAATGTTGACATCTGGATGGAGATTTCTCTGTAAGCTCCATCAACAAGAGCCAGAAGGTTCTCCTTCCTTCCACAGCCGTAGTTGGGGACATTGGCTTCGCCAGTGGAGAGAATGTCCAGCAAGGCATCTGAAGTGCGGAAAGTGCTCAAATGGTTGTCATGGAGGCTGTAGCCAAGTGTGAGATTGTGCAGCAGTTTAGAATTATTGTTCACCATTTGAATGGTAAAAAAGAAGCGAAGTTTTTGGTCAAAGCCAAAAGAAAGGCTACTGTTAAAAAAAACACCATGTTATTATCATCAACAGCAATACAAAATTCTTTTAGTAAAATCTAACCCTCTTTCTCTCCACAAGCCTACTGAGCCTTAAGCTAACATTGATCCGAAACCCAGGATCAGTCAGGGCAGCAGTCAAGTGATGAACCCAGGATTGTACAGGGAGAGGAAAACTTTGTCAACTTTCTTCGGGTTTTTTTCTAGCTAGCCCCATTAAGGCACTTGAGTCCTTTCCATAAAATCAGACAAAAGGGGCAAGCTGTGGAAATCAAAAATATTCAGGAAATACTGTATGTATCCGAATTTACAACCTAAATGCTGGAGATGTGATTGTCTCGATGCTACATATTATCATATATGGTGGACTTGTAAAAAGGTAAAAGCCTTTTGGATAGAAGTATGGTGGATTATGCAAAATGTTCTTTAAAAAAGGATAAAGTTTACTCCTCAGTTATTTTTATTAGGTATAATTACTGATTGTACAGTTATAGAGACTAACCTGATTTTGCATTTAATAACTGCAGCAAGACTGTTGGTGGCGCAATACTGGAAGAAGGAAGATTTGCCTACTATTCAAGAATGGACATTGAAAGTAACAAATTTAGCAGAGATGGCTAAAATATCAGCATATCTCAAGGACCATTCAAACGAGAGATATAAACTGGAGTGGAGAAGATGGATTGACTATACTCAAAATAAATATGGGACTAAGAAATTCCAGATAGTTTATGACTGAAGAAACAAGGAATGATATAATCTGTTTAGAGTTAGCCTAGCAAAGAGGAGTTAAAGCTCAAATGAAAAATGATATTAACTTTTTTTAAAGCTTATTTTAGAATGTTTTTGTTAAAGATTTATACCCTGTATTGGTTCTGGGAAGTCGGGAGGGGGGAGGTTGCGGGTGGGTGGGTGGGGAGGGTAGGGGGAGGGAGGTAAACATTTGTAAAAGTTTTTTTTCCCAAAAATTTTCAATAAAAAAATATTCAGGAAATTAAGCAGGTTCTATAAAACAGAAGTGACATAAGAAGAAAAGAAGGGGAGCGTTAGAACTGCAAATGGAGGGAATGCAACTCCATCACCCTGAATGACTTACGAGCGACCAGAAGGAATAGAAGGAGGACAGTTGAAAGGCAGCGTTACATGCAGTATCTCCGTCACAGTGTTGATCATAGTAATGAGATGGTCTCCAGGCCTGTAGTAGCTCCACGGTTCTTTTCCATCCTGCTGCTCCAGACTCAGCGGGCATTTCGTTCTAAGCTTCCCAGGGACCGGCTGGGACAACAGCAGCACCAGAAGGAGAAGCAGGAGGTCCATAATGCATGAGGGTGAATCAGTTCTGCTCCCATTTCGTAACAAAAGCAATCCCTGCCTGTCTGCCACCTGAGTCTTTTATCCTTTTCTGATGCAAAACCCCTTCTGTGTTGCTTCGGTCTGGCATTTACCTGAAAGGAAGTAGCAGAAGAGTCTCAAAGTCTGGATTGGTGACTATCACGGGGGGAAGGGACTTTTCCACTGGGGAACCTGACCCTTGGGGTCCCTGCGAGGAGGGTTAGCTGGGGAAAAAAACATGTTGGTGGGGAAAATCACAAGTACTCCCCCAGGGCCTCTGATCTGTTGTGGTTGTGGTCCTTTATGTCAGGACATGTCCAGAAAGTGAGGCTAGAGGAGGATAGTTCAACAGCAAGGAAATTGACTCCTGCTCTCCTTCCACATGGCCTCTTGTCTCCAGAGTCTGCTGGGGAAGGTCACCAGAGCTATGGAGTTTGGTTCCCCTCTAGGTCAGGGATCCTCACACTATGGCCTGCGGCAGTTGGTGGGTTTCAAAAAAACTTTGGAACCTCTTCTGTAGGTGTGGCCTGCTTTCCGGGTCCACTGGTGGAACCTCTTCTAACCAGTTCAGTAGATTTGACGAACCGGTTCTACCGAATAGGTGCGAACTGGTAGGAACCCACTGGATCTGGCCCGCTGATGCCATTAATCCAACCTGCACAGGACCACAAGGCTGCCCTGCCCACATGTTCCCACCTACCCACAGTCCCCCACCTGCCTTCTGGAGGCCAAAAATGGGCCACTTTTTTGCCTCCCCAGCCTCCAGAGAGAGACAGAGGGAGAAGGACACACACACAGACAGACAGATAGACAGACACACACACATACACACACACACACATCACACACAGAAGTCCCTCATATGCACCCAAGGCAGCCACATCCCTTCAGTAACCTGCTCTCCACCCCCAGGAGCGAAACAAATTAAAATTTCATTTGTGTGCATTGTTTGGACTGCTAAATTGGCCACACCCTCTCAATCACATTACCACCTAGCCACACCCACCCACCTGGTCTGCCCCCCCCAACTGTTTGAGGGACCGTGAATTGGCCCCCTGTTTAAAAAGTTTGAGGACCCCCTTCCTCTAGGTCAATGGCATTTAACTCTTGTGCTGCTTGTCTTCTAACACCAAGGAATGGAGAGACTTTTTTTTACCACTTTGCCACTCGGTCTGTTGTCCATGCAGGACCCCCATCTTCTTTCCATTTGGAAGTTCATTCGTTTATTAAATATATGGTGTTCTGTGAGCAGCTGAGATCATGGAGGGGCTCTCGGCGTGTTAGATGGTGCAAACTTATTTTTTGCCACGTTATTTTTTACCACCATTTTGCACCTAGAACATTGTTTGGGAGAAGTGGTGGCCCTTCCCCTGGTTGTGTGGATGTACTTGGTGGGGTCGGAACCCTTTGACATTCCCACCTATGAGGTCGTGGTGTGAACCCCCTCCCCAAAAGATCCCCAAGCCCTTTGAAGGTTCTGGGGAGGGTCCCGGTGTTCCTGGTTTATTGCAATCAATTTCTTATCTGGAGTAAACCTATTCTGTAGGTGTGGCCTGTTTTGTGGGAGTGGCTCAGTGGTCATGTGATTGGGTGGAACTGGCTTGGGGGCCATGTGACCGGGTGGGTGTGGCCAATTTGACATCATTCATGCACACTCAGTCACATGACCCCCACCCACCCACCCAAGCCATGCCCACAGTGGCGAAAATTTTTGGGACTCTGATGAAGAGAAAGGGGGGGTGGGGAAGACAGGGGAAAAATTCCCAAAATAGCAATAGCAGTAGACTTATATACCGCTTCATAGGCCTTTCAGGCCTCTCTAAGCGGTTTACAGAGAGTCAGCATATTGCCCCCAACAATCTGGGTCCTCATTTTACCCACCTCGGAAGGATGGAAGGCTGAGTCAACCCTGAGCCGGTGAGATTTGAACCGCTGACCTGCTGATCTGCTGATCTAGCAGTAGCCTGCAGTGCTGCATTTAACCACTGCGCCACCTTGGCTCTAGACTGCTGAAGGATTTAGGGCTGAAATTGCATGCTGGGAAGCAATTGGGGTGACCGGAGGAGGCAGGACAAGGAGGAATCAAGGAGAAAATGATCATACCCTGAAAAATCCAGGGTGTGGGTGCCATACGTGACTGCAGGGCACAAGCGCAGGAGTGAAATTCGGTGTCGAGTCCCATTGCGGGGCTCGCCATACTTGGGAGTGGAGCAGTGGTGGGTTTCAAAAATTGTTCGAACCTACTCTGTGGGTGTGGCCTCCTTTGTGGGAGTGGCTTGCCGCCCATGTGACTGGATATGAAGATGCCGACGACACTTGTCAGAACCACCTTAAATTACAACACTGGCATCCATAAGAATATGATGTAAACTTGCTTTTTAAAAGGCATCTTTGGTTTGCGTTAAAACAACTTCAACATGGAGAAGAAGGCGGGGCTTAGCAGTGAGAAGATGGAGTTTCAGGCTATTCCTGAAATTCCTCTATTCCGAAGGATTTTTGGATGGGTTCTTTGAACTCTAGCTGTCCCGGAGACGACAGTGAAGGTGAGGAGAGACCCAGGACCTCAGAGACACCCGCAAAGTCTCTGGGGGGGGGTATTAACTCCTCGTGCCAATTCCTTTCTGGATTAGCTGCGTGCTAAGTGAAACTGCAGGTTGCCCCTAAGAATGGCAGAAGTGATGTCATCTGGTAAGCTGATTTTATTACTCAAGAGAGACTGTCCGCGCTAAAAGCTTAAGCTAATTGAAACCATAAAATAGAAGAATCTAGCGGCGAATTGGTCTTTTTTTAATGGATTTATGGCTGGTGGCTACTTTATCTCTTAAACGCTTCAAGGAATGCTTCGGCAACCCTCCTCACTGACTCTTTTTAAGTGGATCGTAAAGTCAACTTTCTACTAATTAGCCGGTCACGATCTGACATTTTTATTACTTGGCTGTGCTTACGATCAGATAAGATTGCACAATTTCCAGCATGTCTCTATTTGAAATTTCTAACTGCGACACATCATGGCGTCTGAAGTCCCATTTCAGATTCTTTTTTCCGCATGTCGAGAGCTTTTTGACTCTTTTCAGAGATTGGAAAGAAAATTGGATCATCTGATTTTAAAATATGAAAGAAAAACTGAGATCGTTGAATGTTTGAATGTTCCTGAAATACAAATGGAAAATGTGAGAAATGGCGTCTGGTCTATCTCAGAGGAAGAAAGGAGGGGGGGAGCCATAAAGAAGATTCATTTAAAGAGACAGAGTGCAGGAGAAATGGAAACTCCACCCTGGAGAATTAAAGTCAATTTGAAGAATTAAAGTCAATTTTACAAGCCCGGGAAAACATTATTATCACTGACATTCAGAGCCAAAAGGTGCGAAGATATTTTTATTTGGACTTGCTTATAAAAACATTTGGTAAATTTATTCAACGAATGGCAATTGGATTAAATTTTTTTTGCTGTTGGAGGGACACAGGCTGACAGATGCAAGAATATAACTTAAAATTAGCTAAATCTGATTATTTTAATTTGTAATAGATAT
Organism: Thamnophis sirtalis; assembly: GCF_051295495.1. NCBI lineage: Eukaryota > Metazoa > Chordata > Lepidosauria > Squamata > Natricidae > Thamnophis > Thamnophis sirtalis. Next base: position 254,098 of record NW_028261400.1, on the reverse strand, counting down.
AGCTGAATAATAATTGATATTGATGGTAATGTATATAATGTGGAATTGGCTGATAGATTGAAGAATACAATTGAAATCTAGCTAATCTAATTGCTCTCTTTGTAACAGATATAGCTGAATAATAATTGATATTGATAGTAATGTATATAATGTGGAGTCGATATGATAAATAACAATCGGATATGAGAAAACATTTTTGGATTATACATAAAGAGTATTAATTACAATAACTACCACTATTATAAAAACTAAATAAAATACATATAATCAAATGCTAATCAATACTGGGAAAATGTTATGATATATGATATAACTAAATATCATGGATGTCCAGCTAAAATAGGATATGAGGATTTGATGTAAATAGAGGACTTTATAAGTAGTAAATGAAATGTCAGCATGTGTTATGGATTAATTCTTTGGTATAGCTAAGGATGAAGGATGTTTAAATAACTATAGGTAATTAAAACTGGAGGTATAATGATGTTAATATGGTAAACATTTGAGTTAAGATATTTGAATTAATATGAATTAATGGAAGAGAAGCACCAAAGCATGTTGTAACCAGCTGATATACTTCTTTTTTTTTTAATAGATACCTGTGTTTTGTTCTTTTTCCCCTGCCTGTCGTGTTTGTCTTTTTTTTGTTCTATTTTTTTTTTTTTGCCTTTTCTTTTTGATTTTTTCTTTTCCCACTGGTGTGGGCAGGTATTGTTCAAGATTATTACTTGTATTAATACTTTTAAATAAGAATTACAGTCAAATGAAAATGGATATATAATAATGCTTAAGTTAATATGAGTTATGTTTGTTGATCGTGGAGGATCTGTAATTGATTGATACATTTTCTACAGATGTAAAGAAAGATGATGGACTTGTTTCAATTAAAATTAAAAAACATTTATTAAAAAAAACAACTTCAACACATGCAATGTTCTGATTGCATCACAAACGCAGTAGCCATCCTTATCTTTCACAGAGGCACTGAGTTTTATAAATAGGAGCATGATACTGTAGAATAATCATATCCACGGATCAGTGGTGGGTTTCAAAAAGGTTTGGAACCTCTTCTGTAGGTGTGGCCTGCTTTCCGGGTCCACTGGGGGAACCTCTTCTAACCAGTTCGGTAGATTTGATGAACCGGTTCTACCGTATAGGTGCGAACTGGTAGGAACCCACCTCTGGAGTGGAGGTGGTGAAGGGAGAGGTTTGGAGGGGTCTGGTCACCGCAGCAGCAAGCTCAGGAGTTTTCTCCTGGATCCCTTCTTGTCCTGCCTTCTCCGACCACCCCAAATCCTTCAGCAGTCTATTTTTGAGATTTCCCCCCCTCTCTTCCTCTCCTTCCCTTCATCGGAGTCCCAGGTTTTTTTTGCCACAATGGGCATGGCTTGGGTGGGGGTGGGGGTCATTTGACTGAATGTGCATGAGTGATGTCAAGTTGGCCACTCCCACCCAGTCACATGACCACTGAGCCACTCCCACAAAACAGGCCACATCTACAGAATAAGTTCTAAAAATTTTTTATAGAAACCCAGCACTGGGTTTTCTGACCCACTGCAAATAACAGCTCGGTTTGGGGTTCAGGAATCGCTGTTGTGTCAGGCCTGCATTTATATTCCTTTTAGAATTTTGGCCTGCCACACTTTCTCTTATTTCATTATGCTGTTTCTTTAAGTATAGTCAATGGGAGGGGGGATTAGAAGGAGTAGGATTGTGGAATGTATTGTTTTTCATTCTTTACTAGAAGCCAAGGTCATCCTTTGTCTCCGCACTTTCACACCTGACCGGAAGAAGCTGGGTGGAGACGCCAGCGTGGAAGAAGATTGGACCATGTGATGGACTGTGGGTGTGGGGACAAGATCATGAACTTTTAACTGGGTGGGATTCTGATGTAACTTCCAGAGTTGGGATCCCACAGCACGATGCCAACATGCCTGTCTTATTAAATTGGAACTTGAAGCATAGTTTTGCCTTCGACTCTGATTTAATTCTGCATGGTATTTGGAAAGCTGACATGTTGTTGATGTCAATGGGGGGGATAAGAGGGGGGGAGCAGGAATTCGTGGCTGAGAATCATAAACAGAGCAAAGGAAGTGGAGGATCCCGTCTAGGGCTGCCATGAACCCCCCTTGAACTGCATCCCCCCAAATACCGAATGGATCCCCCCTCCCAATTTCTCCGCTTCTGTCTCTGCGACGGACTCCCTCCTCCTTCAGGTGAAGCCACAAAGGACTCTGCCCGGAGACCGATGACGCTCAAGCAGGGAGAATTCCCATTGATGCTTCACTGGTTCTGGCCCCTCCCATCTCTAAAGTCCGAAATCAACACTTCCTCACCCAATTCAGAATCGATTCACATTTCAGAGATGAAGGTTTCCGCCATAGGAAGAGGCGCTGCGCTGGATGAGAAGAGGAGAGGCGCACCCCATAGCCAGGAAAGACTCGGAGGTCACAGAAACCCCCCAATCTGAAAGGAAGCTACGGAAAGCCTTCAGATAACCCAGGAAGAGGTGGAGAGGATCCTCGGGGATCTAATCCCAGCTTCTCCTACCCACCCACCCCTTTCCCAGGGGAATCCTCCACTGGGCTCCTTCGGGAAAGGCGCCGCTTAGCTTCGCGGAAGAAAAACGCCATTTCCTTCCTTCAAATCCGTGTCTCTCCTGCTCAGTCAGAACGTCTGGGCGAAGCATCCCCTTCAGATCCCCCCCCTCAACCCCGATTGTGTCGAAATCTCCCTCTTTCTTTCTGTGGCTCAGGAAGATCCCCCTTTTCCTTGGAAAGCAGCCCCGAATGAAGATCCCGCAATAGAGTTAGGCCGTTTCTCCTCCGCTTTCCGCTCCTTTCTTCGGAGAACTCCGATACTTTTGTGATAAGATCTCCTCTGATATCCATGATTTCCCTCTTCTCCTGATTAGTCTCATTTCTTCCTTCGCCATCAGTTGTGATTGATGCAGTCAATGGGGGAGGGATCTGGCAGCCCCTGTTAGTTTCTCAAACTGATGCCCCGCCCCCTTGGACGCCTCCCTTCCCAGGTCCTTCTGGCTGGAGCGACAGAGAGGAGCCAACGCCTGGCTTTTCCAGAGGCGTCTGTGGATGGAAGCCTCCCTGGGGCTCTCTATGCCCCTTGACAAGCTCCTCTTAAATGCAGGTTTTTCTGGCCATGAAAAAGAGCGTTGAGTGTGTTAGTTCAAGGCCAGTTTGACATTCCTTTGAAAGACTCTTTGAATCTTGTGTTGCACAAAAGGTTCATTTATATGCAGAGCCGAGGTGGCGCAGTGGTTAAATGCAGCACTGCAGGCTACTTCAGCTGACTGCAGTTCTGCAGTTCGGCTGTTCAAATCTCACCGGCTCAGGGTTGACTCAGCCTTCCATCCTTCCGAGGTGGGTAAAATGAGGACCCGGATTGTTGTTGGAAGCAATATGCTGACTCTGTAAACTGCTTAGAGAGGGCTGAAAGCCCCATGAAGCGGAATATAAGTCTAACTGCTATTGCTATTTATATTGGGAAGGAAAGTTGGGTTCTACCAGGTGGATGTTTCTGATTCGGCCATTACTAAGTGAATTACAGTTTTTTTTTTTTAATGCTCCAGATGATGATGAGCCTCTTAGAGCCGGACTTTTTACTGTTTGTAATACTCTTATTCATTTTCCAACACTTCCCTGTTGCTGTGCCTGGTTGATGCTCTCAGGACAAACCATAGAAAGCATATACCATCCTCATTCTGATACTGTGAAGTCTGCTCTTCCCTGTAACCTTAACACAGATAATAAGATTTGTACTGTCCATGGGATGAGTCAAATGTACAGAAACATAAGCGAGGGCGCCAGGTGCTGAATTACGCCAGGACTCCACTGCCTGCTTTAAAGTAAGGCATCCCCCTCCAAAATAAGACAATATCGGCTTTTTATACATAAAATCATCCTTAGGGCACATTATTTTGAATCCCACCACTGAGCTGCTGTGCCTTGTTCCGACGTTCCCCAGGTTCGTGGGACAGGCAAGGGCTGTGCCACAGCTGTATGTTTGGGCAAGGTGAGAGGGGGGCATGGGGGCGACTTACTATCCATCCATCCATCCATCCATCCATCTCTGTGGATCTGAGTCTAGGTTGAATGTCCATCTCTCTCTGCTAAATAAATCAAGAGAACGTGGCGTTTCTCTTTAATCTCCTGTCGAAGGGCCTCATCCAGGCGATCCTGGAGAATGAGGAATTTGCATGAAGTCTGCCTGAGTTGATGGAACGGGAAGGAAAAGGGGGATTGAAAGAGGAGGGGGGAGGGAAAGGGGGATTGAAAGATGAGGAGGAGGGGAGGGAAAGGATATGGAAAGAGGGGGGGGGAGAAACCACGTCAACTTCCCTTGTCTTTGGAGGATTTTGTAAGCCTGAACAACCAAAGAAGAATCAGCCTGACCTGCTCAAAACTTCCGAGATCAAAGCAATCCGAAGACCACCCTCTTCAGAAGGGACCCAGCGCAGCTCTCTGGACTTCTGGGCGTTTGGTGATTTCCCTCCCTTCCTCCCTCTCTTCACCCCTTCCTCTCCCCCTCCCTCCCCTCTTTCCTGTCCATGGGCTTTCCCTCCCTCTTCACCTGCCGCAGGTGAAGAGGAAGGGATCCAGCGGGGCGGCCACTCTGAGAGGAAGGGAGGGTCTCTGTGGACTGAAGAGACCTCATGAAGGGGCGTCTGCACATCCCCAGAGCCGGAAGGCCTGGAGGGGAGGAACTGGGTCCGGCTCAACTGGAGCAAACGGCAGACTTTGCCCCTCCCAAAATTTGGGCAGCTGCCACCTCTTCATTCCTCCCCCAAGGCAGAGGAAGCCCCTCCTTCTCCAGCTGCTGCTGCCTGCAGTTCTGAGTGAAGAAGGGTCCAGTTGTCCCAATCACCCCTCCCCCCACCTGCAACTTCCCAATAAACCCCACCCCGAGATCGGACATGGGGGGAGGGGAGGTTCGGGAGCCCCCGGGACTCAGCCCAGCCGCCGCCCACCAAGGCAGAGGGGGAAAGGGGCTTCTGGCCTTGGGCGCAGCTCCCCTCGCCCCTCCCTCCATTCGCTTCTCAGCGACCAGCTGCCGGGCAGAAGGAGCGCAGCAGCGGGCGAGAGAAGAGCGGATTCCTCCCAGGCGGCTGCAGGATCGGGGTGCGCGGGCGGTCTGCGCCTCTTCCCTCCAGATCCAGGTCGGGGCTCCCATTGCAGAGCCTACGGGGGGAGGGAGAGGAAGGGGCCCATGGACCCACGGCGGGCGCTGCGCCGGGATGGGGCAGAAGGGCGCTGGGTCCGTCGGTGGCTGCAGGAAGTTCGGAGAGGCGACGTTGCCCGAGGGTGGGATGCGATGGTCCCTGATTGAGTCTCTCGATCCCTCGGATGGAACCTCCGTCTCTTCCAGGACTCCGTCTGGGAAATCTCCCCCCCCCCAAAAGAACAAAGTGGGGCTCTGAATTGACAAACAATTGGACTGTCAATGCAGCTTTGGTGGGGGGTTCCTCTGTCAACTTCCCCAACCCAAAATCCCTCGGCCTCAGTCCCTTACTGGGCAGAGAAGAGCAAGAAAGAGGGTGAGGGGTCTGGGGGCTAAACCAGATGATGGTCGATTAAAGCAGTGGTCCCCAACCTTTTTATCACCGCGGACCAGTCAGACGAGCCTCCCTCGGCCTTCCGGACCGGCGGGTGGGAAGGCGGCCATCCTGGGCGCGCGTTCCGCAGGGCGGGGGGGGGCTTCCTTCACGCCAAGGCCGACAGCCCGCCCCGCCTCCTCCTCCTCGGCCGCCGGGGGAAGGGAGGGGGAACCGACCCCGCGATCCGCTCGCTCGGGCAGCCCTTTTTCCTCGCTGCAGTTCGGCGGGGGAAAAAGATGGTGCCGTGTCCTACTTCGGGCGGGCGGGCGGCTGGCGCGGCGGAGGCCGGCTGCTTCCGAGGGGGTGGGCCTCCGCGCCGCGCTCCATGAAGGGAAGAGGAGGAGAAGGCGGGCTGCGGCCGAAGGGCCCCCGAGAGCCCCGCTGGCCTGACGCAAAAAGCGCTTCGGCGGAGCGGCGGGGGGGAGGGGCGGGAGGCAGGTGACACTCCAGGAGGGGGGGCAGAGCTGCACCGCGAGTCTTACGTAAAGCCCCCCCTCCCCGCCTCGGCGGAGGAAAACATCTCCCACCTGGGTGGGGCTGCGCGCGAAGCGCCTCTCGGAACGGCGAAGCTCCCCAAGTTCCCCCGAAACGGCCGTGCTGCGCCCCTCCCCCCCGCAACCTTAGTTTCTCCTTGGGAGGAAAATGCAGTGCCGCCCCCCCTCCTGCCCCCCCTCATCATTCCACGGGGCAGGCGGGCCGGGCAAGTCCGCGGACAAAGTTTCGCCTCCCAGGCAGCCTCCGCCAGCAGCATCCCAAGTTCGGGCCGAGGCCGCCGCCGCCGCCCCCTCCCTCCCGGGGCGAGCAGAGCAAGAGGGCGGGGGGGAGATCGGGCCTCCCCTCGCCCCCCCCAGCCCCGCACATCTGGGGCGGCGGGGGGGGGGCAGAGAAAGGGCGCGTTCATGAGGACTACAAAGTTGCAAATATGGCCCCCGGTGGCTGCGCGGCCCGGTGCCAGGTACTCCACGGCCCGGCACCGGTCCGCGGACCGGGGGTTGGGGACCACTGGATTAAAGCATCCCCTCCCCTCCAGGGGCCGCTTCCGTGGAGAAAGGTTTTTCCCTGGACCAGGGAGGAGGGGGAGGAGGAGGGGGTTTCGTGGGCTGCCTGCCTCCTGTGGGTGGGGCTTGCTGGTTTTTGAGGACCAGTTTCTGGCATGCAGGGAGGGGGGGCGCTTAATTAAGGGTCTGGGCGTGTCTGGTGTAAGGAGTAGAAGATCCATTAACAGATTAACAGAGTTGGAAGAGGACTGCAGGGGATGGGAAGATACCTTCCAATATTTGGAGAAGAGAGGCTTGATTCATCCTCCGAAGCCCTTTGAAGGCAGGAAAAGGGAGCAACAGATGGAAGTTCAGCAAAGTGAGATCCAATTTCAGGAGAAATTTTCTGACAGGTGAAAAACTATTAACCAGTGGAAGAGTTTGCATCCTGGAAGATGTGGCTGCTCTATTGATGGATGTTTCAAGAAGAGGTTGGAGAAGTGTTTGTCTGAAATCTCCAGCTTGAGAAGCAGGTTGGACTAGAGCAGTGGTTCCCAAACTTGGCAACTTTAAGACTTGTGGACTTCAACTCCCAGAATTCTCCAGCCAGCAGAGTTGAGCTGGCTGGAGAATTCTGGGAGTTGAAGTCCACAAGTCTTAAAAGTTGCCAAGTTTGGGAACCACTGGACTAGAGGACCTCCAAGGTCCCTTCCAACTCTGTTGCTTTGTTATTCTGATTCAGTCCAAACATGAATTCAGAAACTGGTCAACAGAATTGCTTATTAAAAACAATCTTATGCACCTTTGAAAATTTACCAGGTGTCAAATATCAACAAGAAATCATTTTATAAAATTTCTCTCTTGGGTTGTAGTTCAGTATAAATTTTAATGTATACCACGTATTTTTCCCATTGCTCCAATATTATGACCAAAATTATAACCAATCCAGTGAATCATGCTACATTTAACATATTCGCTGTTAATGGATTCATCATCTACTTCTTTTTAGCTTCTTCTTATTTTATTCTTCCTCTTCTGATTGGAATTGCATGTGGGTTTTGTGTGTTATATTGTCATATAGAGTCATTCTGGAATCTAGCAGAATCTAAATAGAATAAACAAAAATGATGATTTTCTTGATTTAGGTACTAGATGTTCAACTATTAAAAAGGCGTGGCATGACAAAACCGCGTTCGTCAAAATAGCGGTGATAAAACCGCGTTGCTAAAGCCGCAACGTCATCACCGCCATGACAACAGCACGGCAACAGAAGGGCGCTTTAAAACAGTGCGGCGGCAGAAAGCCGATTTAAATTAAGGTAAGGGTTAGGATTAGGTTTAGAGTTAGGTTTAGGGTTAGGTTTAGGGTGCTGAGTGCTTCGGAAGGCGCGGATTTGCCCTCCGGCCTTATGTCAGCGCGGTAAGGTCGCATTTGCTTTAGCGATTCGGACAGCGCGGATTAGCACTCACGCTTATGTCTCCGTGGATAAGGGCTTCGTGGTATTGTGGTGGAACCTAAAAAGGCAATCTTTCAAATAAAAAGTGTTTGGGTGTCGATAAATAGACAAACCAATTTTGGGTGGGTTCATGAGGCTGCCTGAGTCAAGATGGATTAAAATAAGGACTTTTTAAGTGTGTGTCTGGAAATGGACTCAAATGAATCTTGCTGGACTGATTTGTCACATTTTGAAATAAGGCTCTCAAGTGGGAAAGGAGCAGGAGGTTAGGAAGGCCACAGTTGTGCAGAGGCACATCTCAGGCCAAACCAGTTATTATTGAAGGAAGCAATAGAACTTTGCATTGTATTTCTCATTCAGGAGGCTGTTTCCAAGGTGACAGAAAACTTCTTGGAAAGAAAAGAGGGAGGAAGAAATCCCCAGGGCTTCCAAAATTATAGGGGAAACACCTGCTACAGTTCCTTTGCAGAGCTAAAAGTCATCCTGTAAACAAGAACTTCCTCCCAAAGACAAAGAACATTCTCCCTCCCTCTGCATATTTGTGGTTTTTGTTTAACTACACAAAGTTCTGATGACAAGTTTTGACTGAGCCTGATTGTGTTCTTGGAGATGGCCACACTATTGTATCAGCTGTTTTTGTGACAATGCCCCTGAGCATTAACTTTCAAAGTAAAGTAAGTTTATTCTGCTCCCTGAAATAACAGAGAGCTATTTCAGATCTGTGACGTACTTGGGCATTAATCAACCCCTGGGATTTTCTCTTTAACTACTATGCCAACAAATGTCAGATTTATTTTTCTTCAGCCGCAGGCCCTGTGTATTCCCTCTGGGGCCAATTTCAAGGACTGAGATGCCAAACATCTCAATTCTTCATGACTTATTTAAATCCATCTCTACCCCTATCATTATGAACCACGTGGGGATTATTTCCCTTTCGTTTCTCTCCAGAGAAACGGCCAACAAACTTTGAGTGCAAAAACTAGCTGGAGAATTATGATAAAAGTTTCAGCTCTCTCCTTGGCCAAATCCTCCAGAGGAGACTCTGGGCAGAGACCCAGGGAGTAGGGGGCAGCTTCTCCTCCCACTAACCCCGAAGGCCCCGAATGGAAACTTTTCCTGCTGGAGAACTTGGCTTCGGGCAAAAAGTGGCTAAGAGTAATTTCAGATTTTAGACTCCCCACCCCCACCCCCAAAGATCAGGGCTGCCTGGATCCCTTCCCATCAAAGCATCTCCGAGGCAATCATGAAAGATGAGGCCAAAAGCAGAAACTGCTTCTCCCATTTTGCAGCTTGTGGAAACCTGCAACCTCCTGAATGCTTGGATCAACAGATGGCTTCCTATTTCATTGTGTCGGCTCCACTTTCCCTGTCGTTCTTATTAAATCAGTGAAAGGCCAATTATGACTTCTCAATACACTGAGATATATTTTAGGAAAGGGAAATAGACACACGAAATCTTCCTTCTGAAGAAAGCTTTGTACATATCATCCCAACCCCAATTTAGGTTCCTTGAAACATGTTAAATTAAATAGATTAAATTATATTTCTGAAAAAATAATCTCAGAAAAGTCAGGTATTTTGTTTTACCTTTATTGTTGTTATTAGATTTTTCTTTGTGCATCATCCTCACACAAAGGAATCCCACTTTTTGCACTGTGGCCCCATCATGTGCATCGTGCTCAGAGAATGACTTCGTGTTACGTCGCTTGTTTTAAGCACCTTTAACTCGCCTCAGTTCACTCCCTGGCTGAACCTTGGCAACTTCAAGATGGCTGGACTTCAACTCCCAGAATTTCACAGCCAGATCAGATTAAGGAGTGGGGAATTCTGGGAATTGAAGTTCACCCATCTTAAAGATGCCAAGAGAGAGAAATACTGGTCTACATAGAAGTCAGCACTACCAAAGTCGTGTGTGTGTGTGTTTGTATGTTTGTGCAGGAAACCCATCAATGTTCTTCCTCAATCCCTTTGGCACCTCTAGAGAGGGAAGGTTCAGAAATGGGGACTTTTCGTGCATTGAATGAAGTTGAAGGAGCAAAATGGGGGGCATAAGCAGCCCTGAAACCGGCGTTCCCATCTCTCCTAAACTTCCTTCCCAGATGAATGAGACTTCGGTTTTTCGACTGATTGCTAAGAAGCTTTTGAGCTTCTCCTTGCAGGGTTTTCTATCTCAGTTTCTGCCCTGGACCTTCCAGCTCTGTTTCACATGGAGTAAGTAAACACACTACAAGCCATCCCTGTGCAGAAGCCTTCTTATTGGAGAGGGAAAACTACAAGAAGAACAGGAAATGCATCCCTAGAGATGAATGTGATACAGGAAACAACTGCAATAGAGAGGAATGATAGAGCTGCATGGAAGGTAGACATAACACCTGTAACATCTTCCCCTTTTCAGGTTAACCAAACAACATTGTGAACTTTCAGATGAGAGCCAGCACCAACACATCCTACAGGTTAAGTCTCTGCCCCCTGCAAGAGAAAATGGGGCATATGGGGCCACATACTCCTCCCCACCAAGCTCTGTTTTCGCTGGTCCTTTGCTATTTCCAGCCCCCTCCCCCCAGGCAAGATCTAAGCACCCATGGGCTGGATCTGGCCCGCAGGCCTTGAGTTTGACCCCCCCCCCCGTCCTAATGGTAGTAAAGTAGAATAAAATATGGATTAAAAATATAAGAATGAAGACGTGGCATAAAAAGGATAGTTAGAAGCTTGCTTAAAGGAAATGTCATCAGCCTCTAACCACCAGATGTTCTAGCCAACGTCTCTATGTCAAAAGTCCAAACCACAAGGTTCAGATAAAATTCGTTAATGACACATAGACCATACCTGCAACAAAAGGAGAAGTAAGACCCTCATCTACTTATAAGGCTTTCCCCCAAAAATAACCAATAAGAAATGAGTTAAGTGTTTCCGTGTTATGCTGCCTTTGAGAATGTATAAGAAAGCGTGCTTCGATAATGAAGGGCGTTCAGAACTTTTAATGCTAGCCATTTTTCTAGCTTTCTGAACCTGGCTGCCAAATAAACTTTTCCTGTATCCTGAGAAGTCTAAAGCCTGTCATTTTCTGCAACAGTAATTCCAGCAGACAAGTCAGGGAGAAGCTCAATTTCCCAGAAGTCTGAATAAAGATCCACTAATATCAGGTCCTCTTTTCCTGCTGTTGGGAGAAACGTCCATCTGGGTTCAGTTGCAAGCGAGGAAAAAGACACTGGAAACATGGAGGCTGTGAAGAAGAAGGCGGGGCTTAGCAGTGAGAAGACGGATTTTCAGGCTACTCCTGAAATTCCTCTATTCCGAAGGAATTGGACGGTTCATTTTTGAACCCAAGCTGTCCCGGAGAAGACAGTGAAAGGTTGGGGGAGATCCAGTGACCCCAGAGACGTTCGCAAGGTCCCTGGGGGCTTGGAATTTAGCCTCCATTGCCAACTCCTTCTGGATTAGCTGAAGCTAACCGAAACTGCAGGTTGCCCCTAAGAATGGTGGAAGTGTTTTCAACTGGTAAGCTGATTTTATTACTCAAAGAGATACGGTCCGCATTAAAATTCAAGCTAATTGAAACCAAAGAACAGAAGAATCTAGCGGCGAATTGGTTTTTTTTAATGGGTTTATGGCCGGTGGTTACCCTATTTCTTAAATGTTTTGAATGCTGTTTAAGTGGATAAAGGAAAGTTTACTTTACTTCAACATTCCCTTTGACTCTCCTTAAGTGGGCTGTAAACCAATTTACTATAATTTGGCTTCTTATAACTTGACACTTTTACTGCTTGGCTGTGTTGGTCTAAGATCAGATAAGATTGCATAGCTCCCAGCGTGTCCTTACTTGCAAATATCTTCTGCGTCACAACATGGCGTCTATACTTGCTTCAAGTGATTCGTTTCAAATGATCTTTTCCGCTTTTCAAAAGCTGTTTGACACATATGAAAAATCTGAAAAAAAACTGGACTATTTGTTGTTTTTAACATTAAAATATGAAGAAAAAAGTGAGAACGTTGAATGTTTGAATGCTCCTGAAATCCAAATGAAGAATGTCAGAAAGGAAGTCTCTCAACTTGCTGACATGTCGGGTGTCTGGTCTATTTCGGAGGGAGAAAGAGAAAGAGATGCAATGCTTGAAAGGAGGGCAGCCATACAGAAGATTTATTTCAAAAGACAGAGCGCAGGAGGAATGAGAAGCATTAAAGAATCTATACTTTATGAAACATTATTTGCAGAATTTTTGATACCACCCTTGAAAATCAAAGACAAATTGAGTGGAACAAGCCAAGGACAACGTTATTACATCAGAGGCATCCTAAGCCAAAAGGTGCGAAGATATTCCTGTTTGGACTTGCTTATAAAAACGTTTGGGGAACTTGTTTTAAGAATGGCAATAGGACTAAGGAAGTTTTGTTATTGGAGAGACATAGGCTGATAGCTTGAAGAATACAATTGAAAATTAGCTAAATCTAATTACTCTTATTTGTAATAGATATAGCTGAATAATAATTGATATTGATAGTAATGTATATAATGTGGAGTTGATATGATAAATAATAATTGGATATGAGAAAGGAAGGTTGGAAATATTTTTGGACTATATACAAAGGTTATTAATCACAATAATTATCACTATTAAAAAATAAAATAAAATATATACAGTTAAATGTTAATTAATATGGGGAAATGTTATGATATATGATATAACTACATAAAGAAGGGAGAATGATAATAAACTATACTGCATGGAAGATGGAATTTTTGGTATTAAATATGGATGTTCAGCTAAAATAGGATATGAGGATTTGATGTTAACAGAGGATTTTACAAACAAGTAAATGAAATGTCAGCATGTGTTATGGATTAATTCTTTGGCATAGTTAAGGATGAAGGATGTTTAAATAACTGTAGTCAACTAAAAGTGGAGGTATAATGATATTAATATGGTAAACATTTGAGTTAAGATATTTGAATTAATATGAATTAATGGAAGAGATGCACCAAAACATGTTGTAACCAGCTGATATACTTTTTTTATAATATATACCTGTGTTTTGTTTTGTTTTTCTTTCTTTTTTTTTTTTTGGTCTTGGTTTTTCTTTTGTTTTTCCTTTTTTTTCCCCTGCCTTGTTTGTTTTTTTTTTGTCCTGGTGTGGGCATGTGTTGTTTAAGTAACAAAAATTATTATTATTATTATACAATTGTATCACAGTGGCCAGTTGTTTCGCTGGATTTGGCATTGGTTACTAGTCGGGCCCCACCCAGGGCCCTAGGACGTCGTAACGTATTTTCATAATATGCGTGCAGTTCCAAGCAGTGCGGCTTTTTACATTTGACTGATGGTGATTTTGTCAATTTTTAACTGTTTTAAATGTAATTCCAGTGCTTTTGGTATAGCACCCAGTGTGTCAATTACCACTGGAATTATCACTGCTGGTTTGTGCCATAGTCGTTGAATTTCGATTTTTAAGTCCTGGTATCTTGCAATTTTTTCATGTTCCTTCTCGGCGACCCTGCTATCACCTGGTATTGCGATGTCTATGGTTGTGACCTTATTTTTCTCAACCAGTGTGATGTCTGGTGTATTATGCACCAGTATTTTGTCAGTTTGTATACGGAAATCCCACAAGATCTTGACCATCTGATTTTCGGTGACTTTTTCAGGCTGATGTTCCCACCAGTTTTTTGCTGTTTTGATATTATAATTTTTGCACAAATTCCAATGGATCATTTGTGCTACTGAATTGTGCCGCAATTTATAATCAGTCTGCGTGATTTTTTTACAGCAGCTGAGCATGTGATCAACAGTTTCATCAGCTTCTTTGCAAAGTCTGCATTTGGCATCATCAGAGGATAGTTCGATTTTGGCCTTAATGGCATTTGTGCGGATAGCTTGTTCTTGCGCAGCCAGGATTAGTGACTCTGTTTCTTTCTTTAATGTACCTGTTGTTAACCATAACCAAGTTTGTTCACTGTCCACTTTATCTTTTATTTTTCCCAGAAATTGGCCATGCAGTGCTTTGTTCTGCCAACTCTCCATTCTTGATTTTATCACATGTTTTCTATATTCTTGTTTCGTCTGTTGGGCCTTCAGTAGTTTTTTGTTCTTTACTTCAATTAATAGATGTTCTTGACTTTCTTTTAAATAATCAGCCAGTGCATGTTTTTCTTCTTCAACTGTTTGCTTCACTTGTAATAATCCTCTGCCACCTAATTTTCGGGGCAGATATAGTCTATCAGTATCACCACGTGGATGTAAACTGTAGTGCATTGTCATTCGTTTCCTGGTTTTTCGGTCCAAAAGGTCCAAATCAGCTTGTGTCCAGTTAACTATACCAGCTGTGTATCTTATAACTGGTATTGCCCAGGTATTTATGGCCTTGATTGTATTTCCACCATTCAATTTAGATTTCAAAATTTTCCTAACTCTGTTGGTGTACTCTCACCTGACAATAGTTTTTACTTCTCCATGCTTGATGTTATCCAACTGCAGAATGCCTAAGTATTTGTAGGCTTCATTTTCTTTGCATTTAATTAATTGGCCATTGGGCATTTCAATTCCCTCACATGCAGTGATTTTGCCCCTTTTTATGGATACAGTGGCACATTTTTCCATGCCAAACTGCATTGAAATATCGGTGCTGAATACTCGGACTGTGTTTGTCAATGATTGGGTTTCTATTTCTGACTTTCCATAGAGTTTCAAATCATCCATATAGAGTAAATGCGAAATTTTTTCAGCTTCTTTGGCTGTTAGGTAGCCTAATTTCATTTTTTTTTTAGGATTACTGATAGTGGGATCATTGCGATGATGAAGAGAAGAGGTGAAAGTGAATCACCCTGGAAAATTCCTCGCTTGATATTAACCATTCCGTAGATCTCATTCCCTACTGCCAACTCAGTTCTCCATTGTTTCATTGCCTTTTCAGTAAAGGATGTAATATTTTTTGCTAATGCCAGTTGTTTCTAAGCATTTTATGATCCAACTATGTGGCAGTGAGTCAAATGCCTTTTTGTAATCAATCCAGACCATATTCAAGTTCGTTTTTCTGTTCTTACAATTTTCTAATATCATTTTATGAATTAGGAGCTGATCTTTTGTGCCCCTGCTCCTTCTTTTGTTGCCTTTTTGCTTACTGGCAAGATGTTGTTTGTTTCCAAATAATCCATCATGTTATCTGCAATAATGCCTGTGAGTAATTTGAAGGTTGTTTGCAAGCATGTTATTGGTCTGTAGTTTTCAGGTGTTGTTCCTTTAGTTGCATCTTTCTGAATCAAGTATATTTTTCCAGTTGTCAACCATTCATCAATTTGGCCCTTTTGTAAAATTTCATTCAGTTGCCTGGCCAATATTGCATGTAAACTGGTCAGATATTTGAGCCAGAAACCATGTAATTGGTCCTTTCCAGGTGATGTCCAATTCTTTACCTTTTTAACTCGATTTTTGACCATCTCAGTTGTTATTGCTAATACTTGCATTTGTTTGTTGCCAATGCTTTTCTCAAAGTCATGTATCCACTTTGCTTCCTTGTTGTAGTCCTTTGCATTTTCCCACAATTCTTTCCAGAATTCAACTGTGGCCTGTTTTTCTGGTTTTTCACTTTTGGTGTCACCATTCACATTAAGACTTTGATAAAAACGCCGTTGGTCTGATCGAAATTGCTGATTTTGTTTATATTGGATGATTCGTGCCTCATATCTTTCAATTTTTCTAGCTGTTGCTGTTATCTGCTGTTTTACAATCTCTACAGCTTCATTGATGTTTCTTGTATCCAATCTATATCTTCTGATTAGCGGATCTATGATTTTGTTGTTTTTAAGCCGTTGCTCATGCATGTTCTTTAAGTTACTAGCATCTGCCCTTAATTTTTTGATTTTTTGTTCTAAACGGATTTTCCACTTTAGCTTTGATGCTTTTTCTGTTGTGTGACTAGGTACTTTAATTTTAATGCCTAGTTTATTAGTGACTATTACAGTTGCGCTGTACATTAACTGGTTTGTTTCCAAGATGGATCCCGGTTCAATTGTTGAAAACACTGCATTAACCATTTTCATGATAGGGGCCAAAATTTTCTTAGGCACAGTTTTTAGTGATGGTAAACGTTGCCTTTCCTCATTAAGCAGAAAATGCTCCATGATCTTATCCTTCAATTCTTTTTGTTTTTGAGTTAGTTCATCAGTTGGTTCAGTGATAACTGGTTCTAGTGGTGGTGATGTTATTTCCTCCCCGAGAGCTTCTTCTGGGAGTTCTACTATAATGTCTTTAGTTGTGTCTTGAATATCAGTTATTTCCGCTTGTGATATTGTTTTTTGGGTTTTGCAATTTGCCTGAATTTTCTCATGTTCAACTTTACTAAACACTTTATTCCGTATAATAAATCGCCTTTGATCTGCTAGTCGTTATTCACTAACATTTGAATCTGGATATTGTTGTTTCCATAATTCATACATTCGCTTTAAATAGCCTCTTTTTTCTAGCTCTGAGTTGTAGTAACAGGCCATTATGGCACGGTTTTCATCTGCACTATATTTTTGTCATTTTGTTGGCTGGTCCACTTGTAGCCCACTTGTCGACGGATGTCCAGGGACCCCAACATCCGCCGCGGCCCTTGTTAACCCGTGCGACGACCGATGCGATATGGAATTCTTATTTGTTTTTTTCACCATATTGTATGGGTTGGCGGGGTTTTTTTTACGGGACCAGATGCCAACCTGACCCCAACCCTCCTCCTTTCTCATCAGCTTTGCTGCTGCTTCGGCTGCCATTGAAACAGGAAGGGGGGGCATGTTATTTGGGAGGGGATTACTAATTGTGCTGGAGGAAGATTCTGAAGTTTCTGCTGCCTGTCTTACTGCGCATGTGGAGGAGGTTTCCCGCCAAGGCCAACGGCACCGACATTCCATCTGGATGATGCCTTTCGAAGTTATCTCACACCTGACACTTGGGAGAATTATGATTGGACTGTAACTGGGATGCCAAGGGATGGGGAATGGGTTATTCTATATATCATTTGCTTTCCTCCCTCCCTCTCCCTCCCTCTCTCCCTCTCCCTCCCTCCCCCTCTCCCTCTCTCCCTCCCTCTCTCCCTCCCTCTCCCTCTCTCCCTCTCTCCCTCTCTCCCTCTCTCTCCCCCTCCCTCCCTCTCCCCCTCCCTCCCTCTCTCCCCCCTCTCTCTCGAAGGTGGGTAGCCCAGCAGTTCAACCCTTGAAGGCCTGACCTGGTGGGTTCCCCTCAGTCATCTCAAGCTGCTTCCAGCCCCAAAAGCCCCAGAAATAAGCCATACCAGGGACTTTGCTTCAGGCTTCTTGGAAGCAAATAAAAGGAAGGGGAACTTCTGGTTACGAGATCCTGAACGTCTCTGAAGATAAAAGATAAATTGCAATGGACTATCAGACAATAAACATATGCCCACAATTTCTGTTGCTAAGCAAGGCGGTTGTTAACCAAGTTCTGTCCCATTTTACAGCCTCTTTTGCCTTTTTCATTAAGCAAATGAGTGCAGTTGTTAAGTAAATCATGTGGTCGTTAAGCAGGTCATGGTATTCCCAATGACCTCCAGGTACTGCGAGTGTCATGAATACACACCAGTTCCCAAGTGCCTGAATGTGGATCAGGCGACCAACGGTCGTAAGTGTGAAACCTGGTCTGTCACTGTTCTCAGTGCCATCGTAACTTCAGTCACCAAACAAATCATTGTAAGTCGGGGACTCCCTGTTGTCCTCACAGCAGCTCCTGCCCTTGTTTTCCACCTTCTTTTATTCTACTCTCCTTCTTCCCTTTCTCTTCTTCTGCCCTTGCAGCAAAGTCTGGGCACTGCTAAAGATTGTGTCCCCGTTGGAAACTGGGGCCCATTTGCAGTGGTGCAGTGGTGTGGGGTGCCCCAATCCCTGAGTGGCCGTCTGCCAACAGCCCCCATTCAACCCAAGTCCCTTCCATTCCCCCATCTGGCCAGCCTTCCTTTCCCATCAGAAGAACAAAGTGGGCTTCTGGATTGGAAACAGGCCTGATGCTTTGAACACAGAGGTCACAGTTACTCAATCCCCTTCAGTGACTTTCTGACAAGCAAAACTAAGGGGGAAGCCTGCTTCACTTAACCACCCTTTTACTAGCCTAAGAGCTTTCATGATTCACTTAACGACTCTGGCAAGAAAGGTCATAAAATTGGGCTAAACTCACTGAACAACTGTCTGGCTTAGTAATGGAAATTTGGGGCTCGGCTGTGGTCATAAGGCAAGGACTTCCTGCCTTTCAGTTCCTTGTTGCCAGCTCTGCTTCTGAAGGGCAGCCTGGAAATTGGACACAATGTCGAAACCTTCCAAATTTGTCCATTAATGCTTTTGATGGTCTTTAAAGTCCTTGACTTAACGGCAGCAATTTGAAGCAGAATTCCCATAGCTAGGTGATGTGGACATAAAGCTCAACCACATCCCTTAGCAATGGCAATCCCTGCAGCCACGGTGGCTGTCATTAATTGAATCCCACAGTCATTAGATGAGGCAACTTGTCCAAGGTCACTGGGGAAGCCAGCAGGAAGTCTCAGGCCTGCAGGTAGCAAAGTGGGGGAGGAGAGGAGAGGACATGGGGAGGGACAAGGAGGGGAGAGGGGGCTGGGGAAGGGGGGGCAGTCAAGGAACACCCCCCCCCTTATACTTTCCATGCCAGTTTGCCCCTGGAGTCTCTGGGGAAACCAAAGGAGAAGACTGCAAATGGGGATCGTGGGACTGGAATGCAACTGGTCGTAACTGGGAACTGATGGTGAGGCATCCAGAGAGCCATTATGTGGCTGAATGGGGTGGTGGTGAAGGGGGCCAGAACTCCAAGGACCACTTGCAAGCACCCTTTGTTCAGTGCTGTCATAACTTAGAGCGGTTGCTCACCCATGGTCGTAGATGGAGGACCTCCTGCCCTGTCAGATGCTGGATCTCCTCTCCTTCTGAGCAGTGAAGACCTTGGAGAGAACTCTTCACTTTCTGGGCCAATCAGGACTCTTCCCAAATAAGATCCCACTCTGTGTGTGAGATGGAATTTGTGTGTTTTGTGTACTACACCACATTTATTTCATAGGTTTTATAAAGAGTTCCCTCCCACAACAATTAAAACCAAGAAAACTCATTAAAAATAGAAATATTTGCACAAACAGACAACCGTATTAAAAGCACCCCTGAAAGATCAATTAAAGGCAATATGGGATGAGGATCAGCAGGTGAAGACAACCAGGGGTCTCATTCAGGGGAAGCCTCGCAAGGCTCCTTCCTCCTCCAGGACCCCCAGGCACAATGGCCAGCCTGGTCCTGGCCCTTCCCGGGCTGGATGGCCAAGAAATGGACAGGAGGCTGGGTTGGATGGCCAAGGGTCAGGGCAGGGACCAAGAGTCCAGGCTGTGTGTCCTCAGGGACTCCCACACAATAACCAGACCAGGAAATAAAGAGATTTGAAGCTTTATTATTCATTCAAGAGGATTAAACACACAGCCTACAAAGCATCCATCTCAAGCAAGATAACCCCCAATCTCCTCTAAACTGCCAAGATCCACTTAAGGACGACAACCAAGAGACCCAAAGGGTGGCCACTTTCCAGAGGACCCAGCGCCTAGCTCCATCCAGAGGCTCCTAGAAGGTCAAAGGCAAATTCGGGGCTTCCATACCAGTCTGGACTGAGGACCTCCTGCCTGTTTCCAGGGCACCTCAACTGGGGGAGCCCAGCCGGGCTGCCTGGGGACCCTGATGGTGGCCCCCTCCCAAATGCCTGGGAAACCACGGAGAGGAGTGAGTTCTGGGGGGACAAAGTTCTAAAGGGCCACAGAGGATGTTGGGGTCTACTTTAGTGAATGGAGAAATCTGCATAGGCCACAGACCTCCCCACACAAAGAATAGCCCTCCTACCCTTAGCCGTTCAATCTTCATTCCTTCCCCCAATCAGTCAGAGACTTTCAGTGAAAGAGATTTTTCCACCTCTGGGCCAAAAAGACTTTGGAATCTGATCCTTCCTCCAATTCTGGACCGGACAGACTCTCTCCTTCCCAGCTGCCCTGTCTGCCTCCCACCCAACAAAATAGGAAATCTCAAAGGACATTAAGTGACTCCAGTCAGTTCTAAGAAAGGAATGGGTGAGAGGATCCAGGATAGAAGAGGAAGGGGAGATGGTGGATTGAGGGGGAGCTTGTCCCAGCAGGTCCTTCTCCATCAGCTGGGTCCCCCCTGTGCAGAGGTGGGTTCCTACCAGTTTGCACCTATTCAGTAGAACCGGTTCGTCAAATCTACCGAACCGGTTAGAAGAGGTTCCACAAGTGGACCCGGAAAGCAGGCCACACCTACAGAAGAGGTTTTTGAAAGTTTTTTGAAACCCACCACTTGTCCTTGGATATGATTATTCTACACTATCATGCTCATATTTATAAAACTCAGTGCCTCTGTGAAAGGTAAGGATGACTACTGCGTTTGTGGTGCAATCAGAACATTGCGTGTGTTGAAGTTGTTTTAACGCAAACCAAAGATGCCTTTAAAAAAAAAGTTTACATCATATTCTTATGAATGCCAGTGCTGTGTGTGAGGTAATTTAAGGTGGTTCTGACAAGTGTCATCAGCATCTTCATATCTGGTCACATGGGCGGCAAGCCACTCCCATCCGGTCACATGGGCGGCAAGCCACTCCCACAAAGGAGGCCACGCCCACAGAGTAGGTTCGAATAATTTTTGAAACCCACCACTGCCCCTGTGGCTTCCCAGTCGGCTTGGGTCCTGGGACAGACATCCACCTGGAGTGTGATGTCCTCTACCACCACCGTTACTTGCAGGGTCCCTGGGGGGGTGGGTAGTCGGCAGCCTCTTGCAAGCTCCTCCACAAAGTTTACATCCTCGGGTACCTTCCTTGGGCTTCTGTGTCTTCTCCATCCTCCCTGAGTCTCTTCTGCTGCCCTGCTAAAATAGGCCAGGTAAGCTCAGGACCCTGGATAGTGATCCAGGATGAGGAATCGGAGTGAAACTTTTCTTTTAGTAAAGCTGGAATAATGTCCAGCCCCCAAGGGTTCACCGACAAATGCACGCTCGACAAAAGTGTGCCGATGAAACCGCGGCGAGAAAACTGCGAGGTCGAAATCGCGCCGACAAATGCGCGCAGAAGCGCGTCAACAACAGTGCACCGACAAAAGAATTCCTTCAACAAACAACTAATAACAACCTAATAACCCTAACCCTAATCCTAACCCTAAACCTAACCCTGAACCTAACCCTAACCCTAACCCTAACCCTAACCCTAACCCTAACCCTAACCCTAACCCTAACCCTAACCCTAACCCTAACCCTAACCCTAACCCTAACCCTAACCCTAACCCTAACCCTAACCCTAACCCTAACCCTAACCCTTAACTTAAATCGTGCTTTTGTGGGCGCAGTTTTGTCGGTGCGTTGTTGTGGGCATGTTTATGACGTCGCGGTGTTCTCGCCGTGGTTTTGTCAGCACGCTTTTGTCGTGGGCGCATTTGTCGGGTCACAGCCCCCAAGTAATATGTCCCAAAAAACAAAGTCCAAGAAATCCATCTTCCTTTCAAAGTCTATTAGGAACACATTAAATTGACAAGGACTTGGTATAATTCCGACTCTGGCCAGGATCTGGAATTACACCCAATAAAAGCAATAATATGAAACTTCCTCCCTGAATCACAATTTCCAATCAACTCTCAGTTCAACTGCCCAGTGGCTCCAAACTCCACCTTCGTCCAGCTGCAGGCACCTTCTCTCTTCCCAGGGAAAGGAAATCCACCTAAGCATAACATTCCCCCTTCGTCTTTACAACCCCACTTTCCACAGTTAGAAAGTGGGGAGCCTGGAGTATTATTAAATCCATTTACTCAGAAACCTCAAAGCTAATAGAAAAAGAATACAAAGGCTAAAATCAAATATGGCTACGCCCAGGACACCTTCGGGATCGACAAAGAAGCTCCCCCCCCAAAAAAATCATTGTCTGCGTGAGTGTGGCAAGAAATCAGATCACACCACCCACCACACTCTAGGTACCGTCACAATCTCACTGCAAGCCTCGTAGCAGGCTCTTTATTTAGTGAACTAAGAAACGTCAAACTAGGAAGGATCAGAGTGTCTTAGGCAAACACAGAAGGGGAACAGAGAGAGTTTCAAGGAAGAAATAAAGAAAACTTCTGTCTACTCTTTAACTTCTCTGTGTCCTTATTTACTCAACAGTGCAATGCACAGGCGGTCACTTTCCTGCACCCCAGCGATCTCTCATTTCAAAGTGTTCTAAAACAAAGGGGAACCAAGCACAATTATAAAATTAGCTCCCATTTAGGAATGATATATAGAGATCTAACAGAAAAGAAAATCACAGGCTGGTGCTACTCTTAACATGAGGCACGTTGAAAAGTACTGAAGAAGACAGGCAGCAACTAGAGTTAACCTAGTTAGAACCTAGTTGGAACCTAGAGTTCATTCCATAACTCTGGGTGAACCTTCCCCAGCAGACTTGGAAAGAAGAGGCCATATTGAAGGACAACCGAATTCAGTTCCCTGGTGTTGAACTATCTTCCTCCAGCCTCACTTTCTGGATGTGTCCTTGACAGGAAAAACCAACAACCACAACTGAACACAACCCCCGGGGTGTATCTGTGGCTTTTTGCTAAGATGCTTTTCTCCAGCCTCTCCTCTGCACACGGAGCCCAGGAGAAGTTCAGGATCCCCAAGGGACGAATTGCTTCTCGTTATAATTATGACCATCCGAGGCTTTGCTATGCTACTTCAACTGCCTTTGATGTAAACATCAGACCGAAGCCACATGGAAGAGATCTTGCATCAGAAAAGGATAAATGCCTCCGTTGTTCACACTGTGTGTGACACAAGTTTTGGGGAGGGGCAGGGTCTGTGCTCTTAAATGTACCTTTTTCTCCTTTCCAGGTGAAGCTCAGTTTGTCTTGGTCTGGATCAGGAAAGCCACAGTCATTTCCATCTTGTGAGAGTGCTCTGAATCCTTCCAACTCTTGTTCATGGTTAGAAGCGGTCAGGGGATTGATTCAGCTCCAAGAATTATGGACCTCCTGCTTCTGCTTCTGTTGCTGCTGATGTCCCAGCCGGTCTCTGGGAAGCTTCAAAAGAAATGCCCGCTGAGTTTGGAGCCATTGGAAGCCAGAGATGGGAAACAGCCATGGAGCCATTACAGGCCAGGAGACCATCTCATTAGTATAATCATGAGTTTAACAAAAATATTGCGTACAAGATTGCCCTTCAACGTGGCTCCTTCTCTTCCCTTTGACTTGTAAGTCATTCAGGGTGGTAAAGTTGCATCCCTTCTATTGGCAGTTCTAACATTCTCCTTCTTTTCTTCTTATTCCACTTACAGCGCCTGTTTCATTTCCTGAATCTTTTGGATTTCCATGGTCCTCCCTTTTATCTTATTTTGTAGAAGTAACTGAAATCCAAAGATGGGACAGAATAAAAAAACGTAACAACTCCAGATTATTTTCCTTTCCCCACCCAAACTTGGGTTCATCACTTGAATACTAACTTTTGTTTAAAGTACTTCCCCTTCTCGGTCCAGTTCCATATTTTTATAATCACTCATTGATATAGAATTCCTGATCCTTATTGCAACAGATGACTTTTTTCAGAATTGCTATATTTTTGTCGCTGATCAAACATCCTCTTCCCTTTATGATGGTTCTACTTTGAATTGTTTTGAATCCTGTTTAGTGGGCAGATAAGTCCTCCTACAAATAATGGTCTATTTGTGATTCTTAAGCCTGGTGGAGGACTAGCTCCATCCCTTCTCCTCAACATTCATTAAAGTTACACAGTGATGGGTGGCTGTAATCTGCCTCTGTTTTTGGATCAGCATTGGCTTAAAACTTGGTCAGGGTGTGAAAAGAAATGGGATTAAATTGGGGAAAAAGTATTTTTTGTTCATGATGCTGATAATAACAGAAACCTTTATTTACAGTAAACTCTCTCTCCATCCTTTTTTAATGCTACTCTATATTTTTGCCTTTGAACTGATCAACAAAAATCCATATCTCCTGCACAATCTCACACTGGGCTACAACCTCCATGACAACTATTTGAGCACACTTGGCACTTCAGATGCCTTGCTGGACATTCTCTCCGCAGGAGAAGCCAATGTCCCCAACTACGGCTGTGGAAGGAGGGAGAACCTCCTGGCTCTTCTTGATGGAGCCGACAGGGACATCTCCATCCAGATGTCAAGATTAGTAGGCACCTACAAAGTCCCACAGGTTCGTGTGTATGTGTTTCTTTACCTGGCGGACTGGGGATGGTGATGGGTGAGCAATAGATCCAACTGTATCTTCTCTATGGAACTTGAGCTGTTTTTCACCAGGGCCATTGTAAATGTCATGGCTGAGGATTGGGATGGACAGTAGGGCAAGGAGAGACCAAAGGAGAGATAGGCATCATGGCTCCGTCCACATTGCTTTGGGGGCTTCTGCTGCACACTTGCGAAGTGGGAAGAAAAGAGCGTATACATATGAACCACTGTTATTCAGTCAAGATTCAGCCCTTTAGACTTCCCAGGACTAATGAAGGATCCTGAAGTTAGGATGCCTATGGAGCTAAATCATATTTTTATGCTGACTATATTTTATCATTAGTATAGTCTGAAGGTGGATTGAATACTTTGCTGAAAGGAATTGGTTCCTACCGTCACGATAATTCTCTGATTATTAATAAATCAAAGTCAAAAGTTATAATCTTTGGAAAATGGCATCATGGCTATAGAAGGATATTCCCTTTTTAGCCAATAGAGAGAATTAACACTTTCTTACCTAGAGGTAATTTTCTCTGGAACCGGATGCTAGTTCCCTCTTTATCAATGAAGTTCACTTAGGTTAATTTGCTCCTTAAAATAAAACAACAACAACTGTAGCTATCCAGCTTCCTTAGTCTCTCTGTTAAAGTCCTATCTATTGCCAAGGTTCTCCGCAAGGGCTAATATCAAACTGAAATTTGGCAGTTCAAATAAAATCACTAGTGGAAGTAAACCTGTCATTTGCACCTCTGTAACTGTCTGGTTTGGCACTGCAATTAAGCAAGACAGACACGGACAGACAATTTGGACTGCAGAAGAAGTCACTGCAACCAGCCTGCCTTCCATTGAGGACCTGCGTGCTGCATGAGAAAATATCTACAGACCCCTCGCATCCTGGACATAAACTGGTTCAATTTCACCTCTCAAGGCAACGCTACAAGGCACTGCATGCCAAAAAACCAGACACAAAGGCAAATTCCCCCCCCCCCCCATGCCATCAGTCTGCTAAACAACTAATTCCCACAACACTGTCTTATGCCCTGAGATGTCAAACCACCTGGAAGAGCTGTGCTACTTATATAGATCATCTGTCCTGTTTCACCTGTTTCCTTAGATTCTTATGACTGTAATGTTGTCGCATCTCATGATTCACGTTGGTTGCTTTAGCATCCTACGGCTATCACTGAGTGTTGTATCTATGGTTTATGATGACTGTATTTTATGATGATGATTATCACGTGTTGCTTGTATGTACACCGAGAGCTTATGCATCAATCAATCAGAATAGAGCTGGAAAGGACTTTGGAGGTCTTCTAGTCCAGCCCCTTGCTCAAGCAGGAAACCCTATACCAGTTCAGTGATGAAGCACCCACAACTTCTGAAGGCAAGCTCTTCCACTGGTTAATTGTCCTCACTGTTAGGAAGTTTCTCCTTAGTTCCAGGTTGCTTCTCTTCTTCATTAGTTTCCACCCATTATTTCTTGTCCTGCTCTCTGGTGCTTTGGAAAATAAATGGACCCCCTCCTTCTTGTGGCAGCTTCTCAATTAACCGAATAACAGAGTTGGGAGGGACCTTGTAGGTCATCTAGTCCAACCCCCCTGCCCAAGCAGGAGCCCCTACACCATTTCTGACAGAGGGCAGCCCAGCCTCTTCTTGAAAGCCTCCAGGGACGAAGCTCCCACAACTTCTGAAGGCAACTCCTCTTCCACTGACTGATTGTTCTCCCTGTCAGGAAATTTCTCCTTCTTTCCAAGTTGAATTCCCCCTTGATCAGTTTCCATCCATTCTTCCTTGTCTGGCCTTCAAGTGCTTTGGGAAATAGTTTGACCCCCGCCCCCCTCCTCACTATGATAGCTTCTCAAATATTGGAACAATGCTATCATGTCTCCCCTGGTCCTTCTCTTCACTAGACTAGCCATGGCGAGTACTTGCAACCGTTCTTCATATGTTTTATGAAGTTGCTCTTCTCTGCACTTTTTCCAAAGTCTCAACATCTTTTTTGTGATATGGTGATGCAGCATTCCAGGTGTGGCTTTACTAAGGCTTAATAAAGTAGTCTTTATCAGCTCATGTGATTTTGATCCTGTGCCTCTCTTTATACAACCAAGGTTTGCATTAGCTTTTTTGGCTGCTGCTACACACTCCTGACTCATGTTTAAGTGATCGTCCACCAAGACTCACTCTCACAGTTACCGTTTTTGAGCCTAACCTGAACTTGTACCTTTGGTTTTTCCTGCCCATGGGTAAAAACTTTCTTTTCTCCGCATTGAATTTCATGTTGTTGGATTGTTCAAGTCTGTTAAATTCTTTTTGGATCCCGAGCTTGTCTTATGGGGTGTTGGCTACTCCTGCCAGCTTAGTGTCATCTACAAATTTGATGAGTTCCCCTTCTATTCCCTCATCTACCATATTTTTCGGAGTATATGACACACCTTTTTCCCTCAAAAAAGAGGGTGAAATTCTGTGTGTCTTATACACTGAATACAGCATTTTTGGCCTCCTGAGACCCCCCCTTTGCAAAAATGGCTGTGCATAGCCTTTAGGAGGCTTCCAGAGTGCTCCTGGGGGCTGGGGAGGGCACAAATAAGTGAAAAATGGGCCGTTTTTTCCTTCTTTTTGCCTCCCCAGCCCCCAGGAGCACTCTGGAAGCCTCCTAAAGGCTATGCATACCTTTTTTATTTACAAAAAACGGGCTCATTTTTTGCAAAAATGGGACGTTTTTTGGGGGGGTTGCAGAGGGCAAAAACTTTTTTAAAAAATTTGCCTCTTCAAAATCTTGCTGTGTCTTATACTCCTGTGCGTCTTATACTCAGAAAAATACGGGTAAGTCATTTATAAAGACATTGAAGAGTACTGGGCCTAAGACAGAACCTTGTGGTACCCCACTATTTATTTCCTTCCATGTAGATGTAGTACCATTAAGGACTACTTGCCGAATACGGTTTGTCAGTCAGTTACAAATCCATCTGATGGTGATGCTATGGATCCCACATTTTTCTAGCTTACCAGGAAGTAAGTTATGGTCTACTTTGTCAAATGCCTTGCTGAAGTCTAAATATACTATGTGTAATTTAGTCACTTTGTCAAAGAATGAAATAAGATTGGTTTGGCATGATCTGTTTTTAAACAAACACATGCTGGCTACTAGTTATAATTATTTGTCTAGATGTTCACAGATCTGTTTTTGATCATTTTTCTCCAGTATCTTCCCAGGTATTGATGTTAGG
Source organism: Thamnophis sirtalis (assembly GCF_051295495.1). Classification (NCBI taxonomy): domain Eukaryota; kingdom Metazoa; phylum Chordata; class Lepidosauria; order Squamata; family Natricidae; genus Thamnophis; species Thamnophis sirtalis. The sequence continues at coordinate 226,580 of NW_028261400.1, read as the reverse complement.
CTGATTGATCTGTAGTTTCTTGGGTCTGTCCCCGTCCCCCCCGCACCTTTTCTTGGAAGATGGGACTCACATCAGCCCTTTTCCAATCCTCTGGAAGTTCCCTGGTGCTGAAAGATTTTTTAAAAATAGGATACAATGGTTCCGAGATAACCCTTGAGATAACCCTAACTCCTTCAGAACTCTGGGATGTAATCCATCAGGTCGCAGTGATTTCTCTTCATCAAGGTCAAACTGGTGTTCTCTTTTCTTGCTTATTTTAATTTTGATTTTTAGCTGGTCTTGTACAGTTACGTTTTTGCTGGTTGGATTATACTCTGCTTTCTCTACACTTTCCATCTTCCCTCTTTAATGGATCAACTGTTTCCTTGACTTTTTTCTTGTTATTTGTATTTTGAAAGAAACTTTTTTTATCTTTGACTTTTTCCCCCCTAGTCTTTGTTTATTCTGTTCATTCATTCACCAGAGACAAATTCCTTCTGTGTGTCCAATCACACTTGTCCAATAAAAAATTATATTCTATAATTTTCTTTTCTAATCTAGAACAAACCCAATCGTAGCATCTTAGTAGTATCCTGGAGATGGATAAAAGGACATCAGCTTCTGCCCCTAGAGCTGAATTGGGACTTTATATTTCTCTCTCTCTAAAGTTAGGCCTTATTAGAGATACAAAAACTATGGAAATTGTGAGAAACTAAAAAAATCTGGTCATTTAGAATAAACAAAATTTCAATTAAAGACCACTTTGACCACACATCTGACAAATTATATTAGAAGTATGGTCTCCCTGACTCTTGCATACGGAGAGAAAAGGCTGGAAAGATTTCTACACAAAGGATATATGCAGGATATCAAAGCGGAGAAAGTTGTAGCCATCCTCAGAAAGTTTGGAACATTGAAATGGATGAGCTGCTACAAACAGACCTTCCAGATTGCCAAGTGTTGACATGCAGAAATGCTGAAATACCTAAGGAGGACGAGTAAGATTTCAGCAGCTGGACACAATGGTTAAATATTGAAGATTTAATCAAGCTTCTTATAATGAACAGACTTTTATTTGCAGAGGATCAGAAATGAAAGAAATAACACACCTTCACTGCTTTTTCAGATCAGTGATGGAATTCCTTCAGAGGCTCTGCAAGATAAAAGTCAATTCCCTTTTTTCCACCCGTTGCTCCCCAAAGAAGGGTTCCAGTACCCAGCAATTGTCCAGCTGCTCCTCCACTTCAGATGGACCCTCATTGGCCTCTTTGCTTCAGACACAGAGAAGGGAGAGAATTTCATGAGGACTTTCCCTCCTCTGCTTGTCAGGAATGGAATTTGCGTTGTTATATCACAATTGTTCTCAACAACTGGTCATAGAGCAGCCCTTGGGGATTCCCTCTCTAGGTGGAGGCAAGTCAATGTTTTTCTTCACTTTATAGAATATGTTTCCATTTGGGACAGAATCCTTCCTTTCCATTTAACACTTATGCGTTTGCCAGGACCCATTGAAGGGAAGGTCTGGATCCTCTCAGCCTTGGGCAGTATGAAAAAGAAAAAGCACAGACTTTACAAATATCTCCATAGTATTTGGATGTTTGATTTTCAGAGGAAAAATAGGCCTCAGGATGATACCTTTGAGCCCAGTTTCCTTTTCAAACACCTATTTCAAGATCCATATTTCCACTGTTCTCTTTCAAAGAATGTCTTTTCTGTCAAAGGCCGCAGAAGATGCACCCAGAAAGCCCCACTGGAGACCCAGGAGAAAAGGAACAGGATCCGGATTCCAGATCCCCACCCTTTGTACAGTATCTTGAAGAGAGACTGGGACAGAATTATCGGTGTCATTCAGACTCTGGCCCAGGCCTTGAACGCTGCCTATTCCTCCAGACCAAGGAGGAGAAGCAAGGGAGCCAAAGAGAGGCTGCAGCCATGGCAAGTAAGTTGCACCAACAAGGATCCATCAAACATAGGTAGAAAGATGATGAGGAACTTTCTGAATCTTTTTGAGGTACAAAAGGACAAGGATTGTAGCCAATTCAATCACTCGGGGATGATGTTCCAAAGAAAGGGCACCATAATAGATGCCTTTTGGTATTAACAGCCAATTTTAAAACCATGTATACATTTTTAAATAAATTGCTGTAGGTAGGGATTTGGAATTAGAATCACAAGATTTTTCATTTAAAACATTGAAGGAGTCCCTGAGACCATCTAGCCCAACCCCTCCTCCCTGCAGGAATCCCAGTTAAAGCTTCTCTGACTGATGGCCACTTGGTCTTTGCATTCAGACATAACAGATGATCAAGCTAAGCCCAAGGATGGAGTTAAATGCCTTGTAAGTGTGGAGTCTCTAGGTCCCCAGAAGAGTCCCAAATACACCACCACCCCCGTGAATTTCATTGAGTCTTATCTAGCATCAATTTGGGTTGCCCATTATTAGATCAAGCTAATAGGTATTTCATTTTCATTTCATTTCATTTATTTGACATTTATAGGCCGCCCTTTTCCCTGAGGGGACTCAGGGCGGCTTACAATTTGTAGGAAGGGAGTGCAAGACAAAACACAAAAAGAAAATGTGAAATATAATAAAATAAAACAATAAAACACAACATTCATTCAGCATTCGGGTGGGGCGAGATTAGGGTCTTATCCCCAGGCCTGACGGGATAGCCAGATCTTGAGGGCTGTGCGGAAGGTCTGAACGGTGGTGAGGGTACGAATCTCCACAAGGTAGCTTGTAGAAAACTTTCAGAGCTTTGAACAATTCTTGTTCTTGGTTCTTAGACATTAGATTAGAATTCTTTATTGGCCAAGCGTGATAGGACACACAAAGAAATTGCCTTTGGTGCAGATGCTCTGAGTGAACATAAGAAAAATAAAATAGAATACATTCCTCAAGAATCATAAGATACAACACTTAGTGATAGTCATAGGATGCTAATAAGCAATCGGATCATACTAGGAAACAATAAAACAATGTAAATTGAAAGATACAAGCAACATGGGTATAGTAGTAAGTGGGGAAAATAGGTACTAGTAAGGCTGAAAAGAATAATAGTAACACAGTCTTAGTAAATCGCTTGACAGTGGTGAGGAAATTATCTGTTTAGCAGAGTGATGGTGTTCAGGAAAAAACTGTCCTTGTGTCTAGTTGTTCTGGTGTGCAGTGCTCCAAAGCATCGTTTTGAGGGTAGAGGTTGAAACAATTTATGTCCAGGATATGAGGGGTCTATAGATATTTTCATGGCCCTCTTTTTGACTTGTGCAGTGCACAGGTCCTCCATGGAAGGTAATTTGGTAGCCATTGTTTTTTCTGTTCTAATTATCCGTTGAAGTCTGTGTCTGTCTTGTTGGGTTGCAGAGCCAAACCAGACAGTTATGGAGATGCCGATGACAGACACAATGCTTATGCCTCGCAAAGACAAATAGCTAAGGGGAAGCTGAATTCCTCTGCTTTACTTAATTTCTCTCTTGGAACTGAGTTCATGTTTCCACGTCTGATGTTCTGGAAAAACAATAAAGAGATGTTACGCTTGTGTGTAACATCTTTCGGTTGTTGGAAGAAGGCTGCATCCTCCCTTCTCCAGCTAAGAGATTGTCCTAGTATGTCACGCTTTAAAAAGAAAAAAGAAGTTAATGAGTAATTTCTTTCTTTTTAGAAAAAATGTATTGGTGATCTGTTCTAAAGTGTTCCATTTAACAGACACATTGGTTCAATTATGTTTTGCAAAAATATATTTTTCAATATGTGATTGACACATTTTCTGAGCCCTTTTCACTTTGGAAGAGAGTGGCCACGCTTTAGTTCCCCACTCATAACAGTTGCAAGTTAGAGAAGAAAGGGTCAAATGTGGAAAGACCGCGTGGGATAAGAAACCCGCCTGCATATTTCTATTCCAGTTCAATCCCTTTTTGGAGAAGAATGAGTTTTGCAACATTTCCAAGAGGAAACTGCATTGGGACCCAAATGGAGACACAGCAGCGGATCTGAACATCATGAGCATCTTGGTTTCCCCTCCCCGCATGGATTTCATCCCAGAGCAACTGGGGAGTTTTGAAAGAGGGAGGCTGGAGATCAGACAAGACGCTCTTTCTCGGCTGAAGCTGCTCAACAAGGTGGGGAAAGCATTGGCGGTTTTCCCACTTCGCAAAGCCTTAGGACCCAAGGGGGGAGGACTTCCACTGAGAATTAAATGGGGGGGGAGTTGAAGCTTTACAGTTTCTGAGGCTGCTTGGGAGGCTTCGGGGCCATTGACCAAAGTGCCCTTAAAATGCTATGATGTGAAACACTCTTTTCAGCTGATTCAACAGAGTCCAACATTTTTATGTGTTTCTTTGCTTGCTTAATTTATAGGCTGCCCAATCTCACTGCCCAGAGTAACGTGGGAGGCAAAGTGAGGATTCCTTAGGAAACAGATCAGGCTGTTTTCTGTCCCCTCTGCCACCTGGTGCCGCCCTAAACCTGGGGTTATTTTGATGCTGGATATTTTTATCAAAGGAGTTAGAGCAAGGGTAGTCAACCTTTTTATACCTACCGCCCACTTTTGTATCTCTGTTAGTAGTAAAATTTTCTAACCGCCCACCGGTTCCACAGTAATGGTGATTTATAAAATAGGGAAGTGTTGTGGCCCAGCAGAAGCCGTTAGAGCTGCCGCCAGACTCTGACAGCGAGGGGTCTTATGAGTCGGCCTTGGAGGAGGTGGAGGACCCTGGACAGGGTGTCGACGCCGAGCAGGGCGAGGAGAGACTGGTTGGCCACCAGGTGGCGGCAGAGCATTGGATCAAAGGGAATGTTCCTGAAAGTATTTGGGAATTGTATCAGGAGGCAAGCAGGCTTAGGTCTACTCAGCGTAAAGGACAAAGGAGATGATTGCGAGCAGCTGTTGCTCGTTAGGATCTCCTCCTGCTGATAAAAGAGACTGATGGTGCCACGCCCTGGTTGCAGAAGTCAACGTTCCTTGTTCGCGTGCAACCATCGAGAAAAGCCCACTTGGATAAGTGACTTGATTTATATAATCCTGTTTTGCAGTAGTTTATGAGTTATAGGACTTTTGCCAGAGCAATTATCTGTGTTTATTTTGGGCTCGCAGCCAGCAAGAGCTGGGACTGATAAAAAGACATTCCTTTGAAGGTTCTGTTTGGCTTTTGTTTCCGAACAGACAAGGTGGGGGTCAGAACAGGGAAGTAACTTTACTTTATAAAATTTATAAAGCAGAGTTACAGCAAACCCCTACCGCCCACCATGAAAGCTGGAACGCCCACTAGTGGGTGGTAGGGACCAGGTTGACTACCACTGAGTTAGAGAAACCAGGCATGTATGGTTAGGGAGCTGCCTTATGGTGTTGGCCTAGGCTGTAGCCCTTAAATAACTCCTCATCAAATGGGGGAGCCAAGAACTGTTGCTCTATAAACAAATCTTAAGTGTGGACAGGACTTCACCTGATCTACACATTCCCTATCCAGGCTTCAATTATACCTGCCTCTTCCCCAAAACAACTATCTGATAGTCAGGACGTTGAGTGCACAAGTCCTACTAAACCTTGACCTTAATTGTTATCTACCATGATCTCTCTGGGCAAAAAGAAGGCTCCGGATTTAACTAACAATGAAAGTGGGACTGTCTTTCCATGGACTCACCTAACTGTAGTTCTTCTACCTGCTGCAAAGGTTTCCTGACCAGCCTTGTTTGAGGGACACGTCCTCATGACCTCCCTCTCGCCTCACTCCAGTTCTAGAAATAGACAGACAGTTTTAATCTCATTTCATCCACGACAGCTGTATGAATTGAAGAAATGAATATACAAATAAACAAATCACATCTCCTTTAAAGCTGACAACCCTTATTTCTAAGGAATTTTGCCTCCCCCCCCCCCATAACTGGGAGACTGTTTTGGACTATATTCAAAGGGGAGCAGGTTTGCAATCTTTTATTTAATTAATTCAGAAGAAACCTTTGCAGATCCTTCTGGCCAAAAGTTCCTTTCTTCATAACATTTAAAAAAATAGAATAAAAATGTAAATAAATGCTTGAACTAGATGTTATTCTAAAATTTAAATTGAACCGTTTATCATCCTTAAAAATCACAGCTATATGAAGAATGGAGGAATGGATATTAATACAGTCATGAGGAGGAACCCACCAGTTGCCACTTAAGGTTTCAATCTTTTCTCATTTTCCTTCCTCCAGACTTTTCTTAAGTTATAAAAAGGGTTAGTAGTTATATCTTTTGTAATCTTCCAGCACAGATTAGAGATTTCATATTTTGCAATAGTGGTGATTTCACATTTACCCCAGTCTCATTTCACCTCATCTTTTGTCAGAAATGCAGAACTAGAAAGGGGGGAATTATTAATTAAAATTTAAAAAGATTAAAAACTTTAATGGTCTTATATAGTTGTAGCACAATGCCAAGCCGCGTTGATGGCAAGGATATTTCTGAGCAGCAAGTGATTCTGTGTACCTGGCGGTCCCAGGGCGGTCCTCTAAAAGATGGACGGTTGTCTGAATAGTGCCACCTTCGTAGTAAATGTCCTTGTCCTCAGGGAGTGACCCCCATTTCAACCTCTGGCCTTTAGTTATGGCCAGACCTGTGTGCAGGCTATTGACACACCTTCAAAACTCCTTCTCCAAGCCTCTAAGCAACTCCTCAAGCAGTTCTATCCAGTTAGGAAGGTCACTTGACGTTCCCATCTTTTCAGTTCTTTACTTCAGTGAAGACCAGAGGCTACTTGGCTAATGTCCATTTCCCCCTTCACTTTCCATGGACGGAGAGTCCTAACACCTTTTCTTTGGCATTCCTTGTTTCTCTGCTTAGTCCCTGCCTCAGTCCAAATGTGTAGAAAATTGTCATCCAGGATTTGTCAAGAGGGCTCGAGAAGGAGAGCCAGTTTGCTGCTACGACTGCGTTCCTTGTCCGGAGGGGACCTTCTCCACTCAGGAAGGTGGGTCACACTGAGGAAAACGGGAACTCTTGGGGAACTGGATTTATCCACAGCATTTTGATGAAAGTACAAATGTTAAAAGATACATTGAAGATTTTCCTGCTTATTGTCAAAATGCGCAGTGTCAGAGCGTTTGCAGCATGACAACTATAAGGAGACAACCCAGGAGATAAATACAACACAGAGAGACTTCGACATTTAACAGTGGTTTATACACAAGACATTATAGATATACATTTGTATGTTTGTGTGTGTATTGTGTCACACAATTCCCAGTAAGGGTATGGCTAGCTGATGAGAGCTAAATAGCTTGAAATAGATCTAGTCTCCCTTTATTTATTTATCAGCACAAATGCAACATATATGTGTGGGAGGGGGGGTAGGCAAATCCCTGACAAGCAATCAATCTTCTTCTTAACTCTACAGGGAGAACTTAGCAATGGACACTGGACACAAGGAGAGAGAATGCGCCCTCTGCTGGCAGCGTCTTCAACCCGCTACGCTAATGCTGATTCCTTTTCAATGCATCAGCCTCACAGTTGCATCAGCTTTTATAGCTGGTCAGCTCTTAAATCACGATACCTTAAGACACAGTTTCTTATCTAAAGGGATGAGTAGAAAAAGGACCATGGAGTGGGGGCTGAGAAGCGGTGAGAGGAATGGCAGAATCCTGACATTTTCAAGGAAGGTCAGAATTCTTTGAAACTTGAGGGATTGTTTCAGGTGCATCTCCTAGGAGGATTGTTGTGATGTGTCCTACAGGGGCCTCCCCTTCAGAATCACTGAGAAGGAGTCACTGGTCCTCAGTGAGGTGGTGTGGATAATCCTGAGTGCCCCTCATTACACATATAGTAGCAGTGCTCCTAGTAGCCAATCTAGATTACTTGCAAGACTTGGCCAGCCAGATGGATTTCAAAAGGAAAGGCATCATCTTGGTCCAATATTGATTATGTGTTTATGTACTTACTTTATTTATATCCTGCTTTTATTATGCTTACAAATAACTCCTGGTGGCAAACATATCCAACACACCTTCCTCCTCCTCCTATTTTCCCCACAATGACCCTGGAAGACGGGTTGGGCTGAGAGAAAGTGACCAATTCAAAGGGACCCAGATGGCTTTCATGGCTCAGGGAGGACTGGAACTCCCTTTCTAGCCTGATGCCTTAACCACTAGACCGAACTGTCTGTGTCAAGAAGTGCCCTCCATCAGGGCTCAGGAGGTGTTAGCCTCTGCTTTGCTGCTGCTTCGGCTGCCATTGAAACGGGGAGCGGGGGCAAGGTATTTGGGAGGGGAATCATTGATGTGCTGGAGGAAGTTTCTAGACGCTGAACTGACCACCTTACTGCGCATGTGGAGGAGGGGTGTTTCCCGCCAAGGCCAACAGTCCAGCATTCCATCCTGGTGATGCCTTTCGAGGTTATCTCACACCTGACATTTGGGGGAAATATGATTGGACTGTGCACAGGGATGCCAAGGGGAGGGGAATGAATTATACAATATATTATTCGCTTTCGCGCCTAATTAACCAGACCCAGCTTAGCTTTGCAACTGTTCATTTATAATTAGTAAAAGTACACTTGATTTCAAATCAAATGGAGTCCAGTGGTTTTCTTTCCTGATTACTGAATGAAGTGATGCTGACAGGAGATTTACATGGATAGGTTAACTGATTCATTATTTACCTCTAATAACTCTTTTATGAAGGTTCAGCACATTATACAGGAAATCTTTCAAGTCTTAAGATTTACCTTAATACCGTAGACTTTGCCTATAGAGATATTTAAAATGATATTTTCTTTTCTTTCTGTGGAATTGTTAAGAAATGCATCTTGGGAAATATTCTTGTTTTCTGCTGTTGTCCAAAAAGCTATTTCCTGAAATGTAAAGAGTGTTAAAGAAATATTGTTTTTTTTTCTCAGATGCAGGAAAATGCACCAAGTGTCCGGATGATAAATATCCAAATGAGCACAGAGTCCAATGTATCCCCAAAGTTATAACCTTCCTGTCTTTTGAAGAACATCTGGGCATCATCCTGGTCTCTTTTGCCTTACTCTTATTCTTAATCACAGGGTTTGTTTTGATCATCTTCATGAAATACCAAGAAACTCCACTTGTAAAAGCCAACAACCGGGACCTCTCCTACATCCTCCTGGTCTCCCTCCTGCTTTGCTTCTTGTCTTCTTCTCTCTTCATTGGTCAACCAAGGAAAGCCACCTGCCTTCTCCGACAAATGGTTTTCAGCATCATCTTCTCAGCTGCCATTTCTTCTCTCTTGGCCAAAACCATGATGGTGGTGTTGGCTTTCCTGGCCACAAAACCAGGAAACCGAGTGAAGAGATGGTTGGGGAAGAGCTTGGCCAACTCCATCATCCTTTCTTCTTCTGCAGTCCAAATTGTCATCTGCTCCATCTGGCTGGGAGTTTCTCCCCCCTTCCCTGACTCTGACCTCCATTCCCAGCCTGGAGAGATCATCCTGCAATGCAACGAAGGGGCTGTTGTCATGTTCTACATAACCCTCAGCTACATGGGTTTCCTGGCTACCATCTGCTTCACGGTGGCTTTCCTAGCCAGGAATCTGCCTGGGGCCTTCAACGAAGCCAAGCTGATCACCTTCAGCATGCTGGTCTTCTGCAGTGTCTGGGTGACTTTTGTGCCCACCTACCTGAGTACCAAAGGGAAATACATGGTGGCTGTGCAGGTCTTCTCCATCCTGGCCTCCAGTGCTGGTCTGCTGGGCTGCATCTTCATCCCCAAGTGCTACATTATCCTTGTGAGGCCAGACGTGAACACAAAGGAACATCTCACAGCCAGAACAAATGTAAAAACATGAGATATAACACCATGGGTTTAAAGAATTGTAAAGTTTCCTTTTATTTGAAAGAACACATTATTTCCACTTAGATAGTATACAGGAGTCAAAGAATATCATATGTACATGTTTCAAAATGAGAAATGGTTGAACAACTTCAATTCTTTTAACTCCCTTCCCCTTCATCTCAATAAATCTTGCTGAAGAAAACTCCGTGAAAGTCATTCAGAAAAACTTGCTGTTTAGCAGCAGCTACTGAATGTGATACATTTTAAGAAATTATTTGAGCAATTATTCCTACTGAGGGTGCATGTGTCTGAGAGAGTAAGAAGGACGAGGTAAAATGGAAGCTGTAGGAACCAAACTCCAATCATGTTGTATGACAATCTCCCTGAGAACCATTGCTTTTCCCACCAGGCCAGATAGGATGGCCGCATCCAGGTCCTCGTCCAATGAGACCAGATTAGCCCCTGCAGCCCCTGTGAAAGAAGATTCCCCATGAGATCCACCATCCTCTCTCCATCCCCTTATTAGGCGATGAGGACACCACAAACAGCCAATTCTCTCCCCAATACATGGGCCTGGTTGAGACTGGAGTCCATAAGATGTGGGTAGAGGACAGTGATGTGCGGTGAGGTTTATGGCTAGTGAGGCAGTCCTCTCCCCCGACACCCCACTGACTAAAGCAATTTCTTTTGCCCACCTGTGCTAGCGGCAGCCCACCTGAGTTCTGCCATGAGCACAGGTGGGCGAAAGAAAGTCTCTTTCACCCGCCTGCTGGCGGGCTGCCGCGACCACAGGTGGGTGAAAGAAAGTGCTTTAGTCAGTGGGGTGTCATGGGAGAGGAGCAAATACCTGAGCAGTGCATTTATTAAAGAAAAAAAGAAAATTTGAAGGAAAAGAGGGAGCGTGGGGTGGGGGGTGGGTGGCATTAGAAATGGAGAAAGAGAGGAGGAAGAGTGAGTGTGATGCTGCAGCTTTAAACAGAACGACAGAGTTGAAGCCTCTAAAAATGCGCCCTCTACTATGAGGCAGGAGAATTGCGTGCCTCAACTACCTCGGGATTTTTTGGGCTTTTAACCCTCGCTTAACTCTGCTCGAGCGCCTAAAAACTCAGACTAGATGAGGCATGCAGTTCTCCTGCCTCATAGTAGAGGGCGTATTTTTAGAGGCTTTTTTTTTTTAACAGAACTTTTTTATTTTTCTTTTAAGAAAAAAAACACAAATATGTCATCATTTGTCAATCATTAAGACATTGAAGTGCAATTTTTTTGTGTGTGTGTGTGCCCCTCCCTCCCTCCACCCCCCCACCCCCCCTCCTCCTTCCCCCCCCCCGACTTCCCAGAACCCGTACACGGTATGGATTTTTAACTAACACAGTCTAAAATCCATTGAGAGGGGGGGGGGGAAGGAAAAAAATAATAATAACATTCCAGATTGACCTTAGCTTCTTCTTGCTGAACCAACTTTAAACAATTTAAATCATTTCTGATCTTAAGCAGAGGCTAACTGGAATTTCTTAGTCCCGTATTTATTTTGTATATAGTCAATCCATTTTTTCCAGTCTCGTTTATATCTCTCATTTGAGTGATCTTTGAGATATGCCGATGGTTTAGAGGCTTTTTTAAACAGGCAGTCATTCATGGTGTGGCAGCAGCTAGCTAGCCTAACCTCAGCACTCGCCTTTTCCCGTTTACATTTTTTTCCTTTTCATGATCGACAGTGGTGAGGCTGTGCCTCCTCTGCCTCCCCTGACTGCACGTCACTGGTGGAGGAGGAGATGCACTTGAAACTGATGCAAGTAGAAGGTTGGGTGTGTCACGAACTCTATCAGAGAAAAGAGTTTCTGTCTCCAAGGTGGAACATTGCAACATTGGAAAGTCTGGTTCAGCAATGGGAATGTTACGCTCCATTTGGGTTATAAGTCGGGGATGACCTACTTCAATTTCTTTTTGTTATCTCTGCTTCTGAAGGGCAACCTGAAAATAGTACACTTACTAAGGTCTCCCAAATTTAAGCAGTAATGACCATAATGGGTTTTAAAGCAGAGGCAGTCCTCAAACTATGACTGCATTTTGGGCCGGATTTCCTATCGTGTAGCAATGTGGTTGCAAAGCACAATCACATCATGTAGTGACAGCAATCACCCTACAGTCACAGCTGCTGTCACTAAATGAATCCCACAGTCGTTAGGTGTGGCAACTTCCTGCGGTCTTTGCACAAGCAAGGTGAATAGGGAAAACAACAGGAAGTTGCAAGCCAGGACTGGGAGGGGGCGGGACAGAGGGGGTTGGGGAAGCCAGAGGAAGGGAGGGTGCATGGGGCTTAGGGCAGTTACGTGAACGAGGGAAACTTTCTCAGTGACTTTTGACCTTCCCTGCCAGTTTCCCCATTGATTTTATGGGGAAGCCAGCAGGGAAGGTTGCAAACCGTGATCCCATGATCCTGGGGCATTGCAACTGGCTGTGTAAAATCCAGATAGTGATAGTGTGATTATGGGGGTGCTGGGATGGCCAGAACTCCAAGGACCAGTCACAACCAGCTGTCAGGCCTGCAGCGGTTCCTTTAAGAATCTTTGGCCTGCCACACTCTCATTAATAGGGGGGGGGGGAATAGCAAGGGGTAGAATGTGTTGTTTTCAAAATAAAAAAATCCTTCCTAGAAGCTCAAGGTCATCTTTTGTCTCCCAAACCTTTACACCTGGACGGAAGCAGTTAGGCGTAGACGCCAGCGTGGAAGAAGAAGATTGGACCATGTGATGGACTGTGGGTGTGGGGACAAGATAATGAACTTTTAACTGGGTGGGATTCTGATGTAACTTCCAGAGTTGGAATCCCACAGCACGATGCCAACATGCCTGTCTTATTAAATTGGACCTTTAAGCATAGTTTTGCCTTCGACTCTGATTTAATTCTGCATGGTATTTGGAATGCTAACACCAGCATTCATTGAGTGCTGTTGTAACTTGGAACTGTTGATGACCGAATGGCCATAGGTTGAGGACTTCCTGTACTGTCCTTTTCTTTTGTTTCAGCCATGAAGAACTGTTAGGACAACTATTTACTTTCTGGGCCATTCAGATACGGTGCAGGGAGGAAGGTTGGCAGGGAAGGTCAGAGGAGTCAAGATAGTGGCCACCAGTTCCAAGTTACAACAGCACCCAGTGAAGGCTGGTTGTAGCTGGTCCTTGGACTTCTGGCCATCCAAATGGGCTGAGCTTCGCTTGTATTGTTTTGTCGCCCATCCTGTCTGTTTTGACCACGTCCTGCAGAGCCTCCCCAGATGCCATCATTGTAAGAGCCAAGGTGGCGCAGTGGTTAAATGCAGCACTGCAGGCTACTGCTAGATCAGCAGGTCAGCGGTTCAAATCTCACCGGCTCAGGGTTGACTCAGCCTTCCATCCTTCCGAGGTGGGTAAAATGAGGACCCAGATTGTTGGGGGCAATATGCTGACTCTCTGTAAACCGCTTAGAGAGGCCTGAAAGGCCTATGAAGCGGTATATAAGTCTACTGCTATTGCTATTGCTATTGCTATTGAGCTCAACGGGGAAATGACCTGTTCATCGTTCACTTCATGCTGTGTCATCAGGTCTCCCTTCTTTGGGGGGGGGTCCCCTATGAGGGGGCAGGTGGGCTTTGAGTCCTGAATGGTGGGGAAGAGGGTCCCAAGCAGAGCCCATTGGGGCAGGGAGGGTTTTTCCATCAAAAAACCAGGCAGAGAACCCCTTGCTAAAAATTTTGAAGCCCACCCCTGGGATGGGGCTGCCCTGGATCCCTTCCTCCTTCCTGGCCACCCCGGGCCTTCTCTATGTGTCTAGGCTTTGCTTTCCCCTGGGTGCCCCATGCATGGAAACAGGTGGCAGTGGAACATGGGATAAGGTCACCCCTCTGTTTCCAGGACTCAGAAGATGGAACCTGGGGAGGGGGGAATTTTGCAGACCTGTTTTCCATCTGCAACATGAGGGTCCTGAGCTCCCCTTCCCCTCCTCCTTTCTTCCATGGGGTGAGAGGCAGCCTTGATTTAGCCATCTCTTTTCACTTGGTTATTTTCTAACTTCTCTCTGTCTGTGTTGGTGTGTGATTTTTTTTTTTTAACTTTGCAAAGTTCTGGTAACTAATTTTTCACTAAAGTTGATTTTGTTCGACAGATTGGCTGCACTATTGCATCAGCCCTTTTGTGTGGTGCCCTTGAGCATTAACTTTCAAAATAAAGTAAATTTTGTCTTCAACTCAGCAGGGAGCTATTTCAGATCTGTGATATTATCTGGCATTAACTGGCCTCTGGGATTTTCTCTTTAACCACAATGCCAAGAAATGTCACGTTTCTTTTTTTCTTTAGCCACGGGTGCTGGGTATTCCCTCAGGGCCAGTTTCAAGCATGGAGACCCCAAACCTCCCAATTTTAGATGCTGGATTTAATTCAATCTCTGCCCCTGTTATTATGAATCACATGAGGATTATTTCCCTTTCATTTCCCTCCAGAGAATTTCCCAACAATCTTTCAGTCCAAGAACTGGTTGAATTATCCAGGGATCCCTCCTGAGAGGGAGAATTATGATAAAAGTTCCAGCTTTGGGCAAAGAAATATGGAGTTTAGGGACAGGCAGGGTCTGTGCTCTTGAATGTACATCTCTCTCCTTTCCAGATGAAGCTGAGTGTTTCTCTATGTTTCAATCAGGAAAGCAACTGGATCATATTCCACCTTGTGAGAGTCCTTTGAATTCTTATAATTCTTCTTTAGAAACAGGAAGGAGATTGATTGATTCACCCCATGAATGATGGACCTCCTGCTTCTGCTTCTGATGCTGCTGTTGTGCCATCCAGTCTCTGGGAAGCTGAGAATGAAATGCCTGCAGAATTTGGAGAACCAGGATGGAAAACAACCACAGAGTTTTTACAGCCCAGGAGACCATCTCATCAGTATAGTCACCACTGGAAAGGAAACACTGCATACAAAGTTGCTTTTCAACGTGGCTCCTTCTATTCAGTTTGTTTTTCATGATTTGTAAGTCATTCAGAGTAATGGAGTTACACTCCCTCCATTCTAACACTCTCCTTCTTTTCTTTCTTTTTTCTCCATTTGTTCCTATATTGGGGGATATGTCTAATTTCCTGAATGATTTTGATTTCCATGGCTTCTCTTTTTGTCTGATTTTGTGAAAGAGAAACAAAAATGGGTCTGAAAAAAAGCTGAAAGGGCTACAGATTATTTTCCTTTCTTAGTCCTTGATTTATCACTTGAATAATGAATTTTATTTAAAGTATTTATTTATATAAAGTATTTATTTATTTAAAGTAGTGGTGGAATCAGTTGTAGTTGCCATACCTCATCCTATTTCCCTTTTTGTGCATCTGATCATTGGTTTGGAATCAATGTTGGTTTAAGGCTCATTGGGCTTCTGGAGGATTATATATTAAAAACAGTATTTGTTGATGCTGTTGATTATAATAGCATTTTTTTTTGCAATAGGGATGTTTATGGTTTTTCAAATTGCTTAGGGTTCATTTTCAACATTCAAATGATCAACAAGAATTCTCAGCTCCTGCACAATCTCACACTGGGCTACAACATCCATGACAACCATTTGAGCACTTTCCGCACTTCAGATGCCTTGCTGGACATTCTCTCCACTGGAGAAGCCAATGTCCCCAACTACGGCTGTGGAAGGAAGGAGAACCTTCTGGCTCTTCTTGATGCAGCTAGCAGGGACATCTCCATCCAGGCATCAACATTAGGAGACACCTACAAAGTCCCACAGGTTTGTCGGTGTGTTTTCCTCCTTCTGGTAAAGTGAGTGGTGGGTGAGCAATAGATGCAATCGTGTCTTCTCCATGGAATTCAAGAGCTGCTTTTCTCCATATTAGCAAAAATGTCAATATTTCATCCCATTATGTTCATGTTGAGATTAATCATAAAAGCCCTGAAATGGAAGCAATACATTACCTGGAGAAGACATTCTACTAACTATTGAACTGATAAAAAAATATCCCTGGTTTTGGGGGCCTCTATTGGCATCTTCATTTCCACATATAAATAATGCCTTTCCTATCAACTCGGATTGAAGTTGGCAATAGTAGCATTTTATCTATCTGAAAAGTGGAATAAAAAGGGCTCTAGCAATTATAGGCCAAATAGACTTAACAGATATTGTGGCTAAAATTTATGCCATCATCCTCTTAGTTAAACTTGAGAAAAATGCATTCCTTGCAGAAGAACCAGAAGGTTTTAGGTAGAGTTAAATGCTATATAGATTTTATAATAAATAATGCATAAATTAATAATCTAATATTGGAAACAAATTTGTCAATATCTAATCTATATCAGTGAGGAAAAACACGGTTTGCTGGCTTTCTAGATGTTAGTGCAGCATTTGACTCAACAGAGAAATATGATGGAGAAAATGGATTGCCCTCAAAATGGAGCTCAGCCTGTTGGCCCTGATCCAAGCCCTCGTTTGAGAGGGAGGTTTGGGCTCAATGGAGCCATGAGAAGAAGGATCTATGCTTATCAAGGGGGAGGGGAAAGGTGCATATTTGAACCCTTCTTATTCAATATAGATATGAAGGACTTACTAGGGCTAATGCAGGATCAAAAAACAGATTGTAATTAAATGTTATTTTATTTTTTGACAAAAATGGCTAAATTAGTAGACCAGCTAAATGCAGTGCACTTAGTATACAGTACTTGGGTTTTAGAAAGGCTTTGACAAAGTAAACCATCATCTACTTCCTGGTAAGCTAAAACTATGTGGAATAGACATCATCACCCCCAGATGGACACAGCCAGTGGTCCTCAATGGAAATACATCTGCATGGAGGGAAACAGGCAGTGGGGGACCCCAAGGTTCCATTTTAGGCCCAGTACTCTTCAACATCTTCATCAATGATTTGGATGAGAGGAGAAATGGGGAAATCATCAAATTTGTTGACAACACTAAAGTGGCAGGAATAGCCAACACCCCAGAAGATAGGCTCAAGATCCAGATGCGTCTAGATAGACTTGAATACTGAGCCTATCTAACAAAATAAAATTCAATGTAGAGAAAAGTAAAGTCTTACACTTAGGCTAGAAATTCCAAAAGTGCAGGTACAGATTAGGTGAAACCTGGCTCAATAGTAGGAACTGTGATAGGGAACCAACCCAATCACAGATTCTGAGGAGGATCCTGGGGTGGACAAAAGGACTCCAGCTGCTGCCCTCAGAGCTGATTTGGGAATTTACACAATTTCTGCTTTGTCTAAAATCAGAAGATATGGATATTGGCATTTAATCTATGGAAATTGACAGACTGTGAAAATTGTGGCTGTTACAACAGATAAAACTTCAATTAAAAGACCAATCTTGGATTATACAACTGACAAATTGTATTAGGAATTCTATATAGAATTGTTTATCTTATTATAAAAGGCTTTTCAACATTATCTCCATGATCCTCACTTACAATATTGTATAAAATTTCATATCCCTGCTTCTTGTACAATTGGAGAAGAAGCTAAAAAGATTCCTCCACAAAGAATCTGGGCCATAGAAGCATTAAAATATGCAGCAATCCTCAAAAAATATAGTAGGCCGTTTATTGGAATAGAATATTTAAATTGGCATTTGCACATGTTATTTATTTGCAATAAATTGTAGGGGTGAGATACAGTAATATGATTTACATTGTTTATAGTTTTTAAATTTATTTATTATATTCTACTTTTATAATATAATCTTGCTAATATTCTGTCTTTTATTTTTTTAATAAAAAATTTATTTTCAGACAAACAGAAACTCACAACACATATAACATAAAAGCCTCTTTAGCTACATACAGCGTGTCGATTGGTTACAAGATCTTTCTGCGTCCTTTCCATAGTCATCACTTGAATTTTATCAAAATTCACATATTGTTAAAATGTGATATCTTTGTATACATAGCTACTCTGCTTCCTTTGTTTGATTATCACTATTGTTTCTCCATTTTAGACAAGGTATTCCAAAATATATAACCATTAATATTATAATGATTCATTGTATCATCTTCAATATATCCAATAAAAAAGGGTTTTTAAAAAAATCCTATTCGGTCATTCTATTATTTTAGCATTGATAACATTCTCTAATAATTTTCAATTCCATGTTTTCCCCCATTATTAGTATCATCAATCTAATATACATACATACAAATTGTTATAATTATTAAACATCCATTAAGCCCAGCTATTATTACATCCTTTCAACATAAGGCATATAAAATTGAAGTAAATTTATATTATGACATTTTATTACATCATCTTAAAATCATCCGATGATATTACATCTTTATATTCTATTCTATATAGAATTGTTTATCTTATTATAAAAGGCTTTTCAACATTATCTCCATGATCCTCACTTACAATATTGTATAAAATTTCATATTATCAATCTAGTCTATATGAATGCTTTGTTATCATTATTAATCATTTATTTGACTATAGCTATTATTACGTTGTACATAGGACTCAAAATTTAACTACATTTAACTAAAATTTATTGTGATATTTCATTTCATCATCCTGTATCCTTCCAGAAATAGTGTAGTCCAATATCTCTTGCCATTTGTGAAGTCTGTATTCTAAGTGTTTTCTTGATAAGTCTTATGTGGACTTCTCTTAAGACCTTGTTATTCATTGCATGACTTATAAGAATTCAAAACCCTCTATCTGCTCTTTTTATTAGCTTAACTTTTGTTATCATTGGCGCTTCGGCCGAGATTACTCTCATTATTTCTGCCAAATTTTCTCTCCTTTCTTCATCTATATTCTGACATCTAAAATAAAGTTCCGGTTCATCAATTTCTCCTTTCCGTATTCACACTTGTCATTTCCCTCCATTCTCAGTTTACTGTTGGTGTAAACAATTTTCTTATCACTTTCATATGTCTCTGTTATTTTTTCAGCTTTGTCCTCAAACTTCATCACTGTCCCCATGCTTTCTGTATTTTGATCTGTAATTATTTAAAAAAATTGAATTTCTAGGAAAATTCTTTGCAAAGTTAGTGCCTTTTCTTCTTCACATTGTGCCATTTTCCAGGTTATAAACACTGCCAAAACATCCAAGACTTTTTAGGTTTCAAACAAATCCAGTGGAGTTTTTCAAATCAAAGCTTTCTCTTTCCTTCAAAGGAACACATGTATAAACAAAACATTTTCCACTGAGCCTTTCAGTAAACAAAGCTTATAACTTTATCAGATATTGCTAAGCCTCTAGCCACTAGATGACAGTGTTGCCTCTTTTCCATTTGTTTTTGTCTCTCTACCTACCTACCTACTCGCTGTCTCCCTACCTATCTACTGTATTTCTTTCTCTCTCTCTATCCCTTTACCTACCTACCTACCTACCTTCCCATCCCCCTCTCTCTTCCTACCTATCTACTGTATTTTTCTCTTTCTCTCTATTTCTTTCTCTCTATCCCTCTACCTACCTATCTACCTACCTAACTACTCTCTCTCTCTCCCTACCTACCCACTGTATTTCTCTCTCTTTCTCTCCCTCTCTATCCCTCTATCTACCTACCTACTTTTTTAATATTTGCCTCTTCAAAACCTTGGTGCATCTTATACTCCGAAAATACGATGGCTTTGTAACAGAGCATTCTCAATGATAGGATGGGAGACCACCAGGAGAGGTCAGGAGGAGAGGACAAGGGGATGGTAAAAGGCAGCAGGGCTGCTGGTGATCAAGTGCTAAGGCAGGATTTACCTCAAACCCTCACTCTCTCTCCTTATAATCTTCTTCCTTCCCTCTTCATTCTTCCTTCCCCTCTTTCCTTCTTTTTGCTGCCTTGTTCTCTTCCCCTCTTTCCTTCTTTTTCTTGGTCTTTCCTGTCCCTTCTTGGATGCTCCAATGCAAAAGGGGAAACATTCCTTGCCTTGTGATCAAATGCCACTTTTGCTAGTAGTTTGTGGCCACTGAAAAGACTGAGGACAAGCCAGGCTCAGATTATTCCATGCTTGCATTTCATGGAAACAGACTACAGGAGAGCAAAACTGTCAAAATGATGGCTCTGGTAGTTGATCAGAGCTCCTCTGCTTTTTACGTGCAACAGCTTTAGCATTTAAGAACAGAGCTAAGTTAGTTGCTTTTCTATTAATACACAATGATCCTTAAAAAAGCTCTTCCGTAGGGACCCTGCCATAGTCTAAATCAGACTGGAAATGCATCAAAGGAAACTATTTCCCCCCACTTGCTTTGTCCTATTTTCCCCACTGGAAATAGCTGTTTGCAACCCACAAGGAGGGGATACTTTCCTAAGAGCTCACAATTGAAGAATACCAATGTGCCCATGAGGAATCTCAGGGTGGGGAAGGCCATGGGGGTCCTAGTGATAGAAGACTCCCCAACCCACTAAGATGCCTCCTGATTCTCCCCCCTTCCTGCAACAAGGACTCACTTACTTTGCAAACCTCTGTCCCCTCTCTTGTTTCTCTGCTTCTTTCCCTTTGAACAAGGGAGAGGAGAGTTGGCTGGGAAATGCTCTCCATGCCCAGAATGGACACTCCTGGACAATGTTCCCTCTAATTTTTTTTTCAGTGTGAGTGGAAAAGTATAGTGTTTGAGCGGTAGATTTTCATGCCTGAGCACCTGAATTTTTTTCACAGATGTCACCTAAGCCAACAACGAAATCAGTGTTATTTGAAACTCAAAGTTATGTTTATTCAAGGGACCCGCTTAATTAAAAAGTGTTCTATAATATCAGTATGACCTATAATACTGCAAGTCTGCAATATTAAGATACTTGTATAGGGGATCCCCAGGATCCCCCAAAGAGATCAAATCACAACCAGTATGCCACCTTCTTGATATATTGTTTTTATTTTCATTGAGTTTTTAAAAATGAGCATTATTTCATCCTTTTTTTCTTTATTTTTGATTGGTATCTGCAATTTGTGTTAATTCTGTTCATACATATAATATAAATGAAAAAAACAGCTCTCTTAAAAATCTTTTAAGTTCTTTGTGGTGCTCTCTTTTAGAATTGGCCAACTAATATTTCTGTTCCCCCAACTAATGCCAGGCAGAGTTAACTGAAAAAGTAATTTTTCATGAAGGGACATTTTCCTAGTATTTATGAATAACAGTTCATATTTATATCTGCTAGGTTCAGCAGAGGATGACCAATTATTCTAAAGCTATTATTGTTGCTTGTATCTCCTAATTTCAATATTTTTCTTGACACTCAGTATATCTTGCAACTATTTGCATTTGGCAAATTAATAGGATAAGTGATTATGCTTTTTAAAGACATTTAAGTAATTGATAGTAATTAGTATTTTGCATGTTGTGCGCAAAAGTATTGCAAGAGTATTCCATACTGGGGGAGACATTCCCCAAAACACAGCAGGAACAAAAAAGATAACATTCCCTCCCCCTCTCCTAAAAATCTTTCAACTGGAAAGTTCACAATAATTACATGCACTAACCTCTTAAAGGAGCCGCTGCAAATACCCATTTTTTACCATTTTACTGAAATGTGAAAACTCAAGATAAATGTTTTTAATTCATTGCTAAGGAGGGAAGGGGGCAGGGGGTGTTTATTGTTTACTACTTTATTGAGGGCTCCAGACCGTCACCCTCCGTCTTGAAAAAAGCATGATCTCACACCCACTAAAACTCCCCTCTCCCTCAGTTCATACCAGCATTATCCCTTTCTGCAGCCACTTTTCCTCCTCCCTCCCCAAGATTTACCCGCCAACACCAAGAGGAACAGGAAAAGAGGCGCCTTCTCTACCCGGTGCCCCATACCACTGTGCCCCGAAAGCCAGCCAGAACCCCCCAAAGCGGCCAGTTAATGAGCTTCCCCACTTCAGTCAAGTGAAGCCTCTGCCAGGAGGGGGTGGGCGCAATCCAATCCGAATGGGAGCCAACACCCATCGGTCGTTCCCTGATGGCTTTAGATTGTCCTGGGAACCGGCAAGTGTGAGCAAGAGAGGGCGGGAGACGCCTGCTTTCTCTCCCCGCCGCCTAAATCCGGCGGCGCAACCAACCACAGACCAAAACTTTCCCTGCCTCCGCCCCGAGAGTGGAGAGGTATAACTTCTGTGACAGAAATCAGCCTAGGTGCTCCGCAGCTTGGAGCAGAATCGGCAGGGACTCCAGCCACTATGCAAAGAAAGCCCAGGAGCACAAAAGTTAGCGCCGGGAGCGGAGAGTGGCCTCTCATCTAACAGGAAGTGTAACACTGAAAATCATGCGCGGCACTTGGAAACTGCTGCGCGGTGTTTCCATATTATGTGCACAACCGCGCAAGCACGCACCTTAGAGGGAACACTGCTCCTGGATATTATAATCATGTGCAGATTCAGGCACCCATCCTCTTTTGCAGAGTCAGGGACCCGGAAACTTTCATTCTTGGGGGGGAGGGGTTGTCTGCCAGTCTCCTGCTCCTCCCCCCAACTACTTTCCACTTAACTACTTAATGAGGATTCTTTGTCTCATGGAGCAGCAAATGGTGCCAGACAGAGATAGGGAGGGTAAGAGATCAATCCCTTTGTGTGTGCGCACTGGTGCAGGTGTGTGTGTGTGTGTGTGTGTGTGTGTGTGTCAGAGAAAGCGTATTTCAGCCACGGCACCCGAACTGCTGCTAATGGTGTGGCCGACACCTGAGCAGCGAGGCAGGGTGAGTGTGTACTTTCATCCCCATTCAAGCAGGGCCTCCAATTCATTCCTCAGCACAGTTGGGGCATGCAGGCTGCTGCCCCCTAAGCACCATGATTGCCCCCTCCCCAGCCAGCCAGCCAGCCCCACCCAACCTGCTCCCTGCCAGCTCCTGTAAAGCCTCCCCATTCTCCTCCTCCTCTCCATGTCGTTGTCCTTCTCGCCCAAGCAGCAGTGGGCTCCACAGGACAGGCTCTCATTTCTGCCCTGGGGCAGCGAACTCCGGCAGGCTGGAAGTCAGTGTGAATGGCCTCCCCCCACCCTTGCTCAGTTGAAGGCTTCCTTCGGCCTTCAAACAGTTGCATGGGTTTTTTTTTTGCCTCCAGGTTGGTGCAGGAGGCTTTCCAGGGGCAAAATGGGGCGGGGGAAGTGTAGGGTCCCCCCCACACACATTTTGGCCCTAGAAAGTCTCCTGCATCAACCTAGAAGCAAAAAAAGTCCCAGCAACTATTTGAAGGCCGAAGGAAGCCTCCAACTGAGCGAGGAAGCACTGGGGGGGGGGCAGGCCATTCACACTCACTTCCAGCTGGCCGCAGTTCACTGTGCAATGTGAGCGTCCCGCCCCCACTGCATCCTCATGCGTCCCCCACCCTGGCCCTCCGCATAGGTCCGAAAACCAGCTGGCCGGCAGGAGGGGCACCTGCATGTGGGTGCTAGTAGAACTGGGCTGGAGCAGCTGGCGTGCCAGGAGAGAGGGCTCTGTGTGCCACAGGTTCCCCATCACGGCTCTAATCCTTTCAATTGCTTTTCAGATCAATAATGCAGGAGGTTCAGAGGCTCTGAGTGATAGAAGTCATTTCCCCTTTTTCCACCTTATGATCCCCAAAGAAGGATTCCACTACCCGGCAATTGTCCAGCTGCTCCTCCACTTCAGATGGACCCTGATTGGCCTCTTTGCTTCAGACACAGAGAAGGGAGAGAGTTTCATGAGGATTTTCACTCCTATGCTTGTCAGGAATGGAATTTGTGTGGTTATATCACAACTGTTCTCAACAACTGGATATACTGCATACCTCAGGGATTCCCTCTCTAAGTGGAGACAAGTCAATGTCTTTGTTCACTTCATGGAATTTGATTCTATTTGGGAGAGAATTCTTCCCTTCCATTTAACACTTATGCGTCTCACAGGACCCATTGAAGGGAAAGTTTGGATCCTCACAAATTTTGAAGGGTATGAAATAAACAAGCACAGACTTCTCAAATACATCCATAGTATTTGGAACTTTGGTTATCTGCAAAAAGAAAGGCCAAAAGATTCTGCCTTTGAACCTTATTACTTTGTGGAAGAAAATTTTCAAGATCCTTATTTCCACTGTTCTCTTTCAAAGAATGTCTTTTCTGTCAAAGGCCGCAGAAGATGCACCCAGAAAGCCCCACTGGAGACCCAGGAGAAAGGGGACAGAATATGGATCCCAAATCAGTACCACCATTACAGTCTCATGAAGACTCTGGCTCAGGCCTTGAATGCCGCCTATTCCTCCAAACTGAAGAGGAGAAGGAAGGAAGGACAAAATATGTTGGGGTCTCCAAGGCTGCAGCCGTGGCAGGTATGGGGGTCCCGATATGGATCCATTTATCTTAGATCCTTTGGAGGAGGAATCCAGAGGAGAAGGAGGGGAATCATCTCAACAGATCTGGCCAATTTAATTACTCAGGGAATTAATGGTTCCAAAGAGTAGATCCATAGCATTTTTATATTTCACACTGATAATTTGAAAATGCTGTATTCTTTCTTAAAATGAACTTAAATAGACCATATAGTTAGGCTTATCTGCCTCCGACCACTAGGTGGGGCTAGAGCAACAACAGCACAACAGTTACATGTTGTGGCATGACAATCTTTATACATTCGGAGGGGACCCTGAGACCATCTAGCCCAACCCCTCCTCTCTGCAGGAATCCCAGTTCAAGCTTCTCTGACTGATGGCTGCTCAGTCTTTGCTCTCAGACGATCCATGAAGAGGAGACTGAACTTCTCTGCTTTACTGGCTCAGCTCTAAAACAGCTCATCCTTTTATCATATTTTTCTCTCTCATTCAGTTAACATCTCCTCTCTTGTAACTGAATTCACTTTTCCATGTCTCTGGAATAATAGTGAGCAGATCTTACGCTCATGTGTAACCTGAGTCAGTTATTGGAAGAGGGCTGTATCCAGGGGTGGGATTCAAATTTTTTTACTACCAGTTCTGTAGCCGTGCCTTGGTGGTCTTGTGATTGGCTGGGCGTAGCCAACTTGACATCAATCACATGAAGGGGTATCTTGCCTGGCCTCTCCTTGCCTCAATGACAGTGGTGGGTTTCAAAAAAAATTCGAACCTACTCTGTGGGTGTGGCCTCCTTTGTGGGAGTGGCTTGCCGGCCATGTGTTTTCTTCTTTCTTTCTTTCTTTCTTTCTTTCTTTCTTTCTTTCTTTCTTTCTTTCTTTCTTTCTTTCTTTCTTTCTTCTTTCTTTCTTTCTCTGTATCTCTTTCCTTCCTTTTGTCTCTCTGTTGTTTTTTCCTTTTTTTCTTTCATCTCTCTCACTTTTTCTTTCTTTTTTTCTTTCTTTCTTTCTTCCTTTCTTTCTCTTTCTCGCTCTGTGTGAATCTGTGTGTGTGTGTGTGTGTGTGTGTGTGTGTGTTTGTGTGAGTGAGTGAGTGAGTGGTGGGTTTCAAAAATTTTTGGAACCTCTTCTGTAGGTGTGGCCAGCTTTCCGGGTCCACTGATGGGACCTCTTCTAACCGGTTCGGTAGATTTGACGAACCGGTTTTACCGAACTGGTGCGAACTGGTAGGAACCCACCTCTGCTCAATGAGATACAATTTCCCTGTCTATTTATTTACTACTACTGAACATCCAAAATACACAACTTAATCCTATGTATACATGCCATATGTGTTACATATTACATATTACATATTATAGTTTGTGTAAAGGCACACAAAATGATATATTATCTACTATATATACGGTATGCCTATGTACACACACACACACACACACACACACACAGCTCTTCTAAAACTATACACATTCAACCTCACTTTGGAAAAACATTGTCCACAGGCCAGAGTCCACTTTCTGCCACACATTTAACTATAACTTCTGCACATTAGAACATTACACACGCCTTCAGATGCTCTTTCCTAGCCTTCCCATGACTGTTAGAGCCAGGAGATGTTATGGATTGAGTAAAATGTGGTTAAATTCACTTAACAACGCTCTTGCTTAGCAACCAAAATGTTGGGCTCAATTGTGATAAGTTAGAGACTATCTCTGCTTTCCTCTGCATGGCAGCCTTGTCCTAGTAAACTCCTCTCCTTTTCTGACAATTCTCCTCTCTTTTAGCAGCACCAAAATAATCCAGACGATATAAGGTGGTCTGCTGGGGGTTGGACTAGATGGCCTCCAAGGTCCCTTCTAGCCCTGCTGGAGTAGGGATTGGACTAGAAGAGGACCTCCGAGATCCCTTCCAGCCCTAGATTGCTGTGCTGTTTCAAATAGACGTCTGAAGCCTTCTTTCCTCTCGTTTTTTTCTCTCTCTCCCTTCCTCTCTCCATGTATCTGTCCATCCATCCATCCATCCATCCATCCATCCATGTCTCATTCACTTTCTCCACCCACCCTTTCTTTCTTTCTTTTCCTCCCTGTCAGAACCTCTCCATTAGATAATTAGGAAAGAAAACCACGAGACTCCATGTGTAGAAATCAAGTATACTTTTACTAATTATAAATGATTAAAGGCATAGCGTAGCGAAGTCTGATTATTTAGGCGCGAAAGCGATGGATATATAGAATAGCCCATTCCCCACCCCTTGGCATCACAGTTACAGTCCAATCATAATTCTCTCAAGTGTCAGGTGTGAGATAACTTCAAAAGGCATCACGAAGATGGAATGTCGGTGCCGTTAGTCCTGGCGGGAATCTCCCACGCATGCGTAGTCCGACAGGCAGCTGAACTCCAGAACCTTCCTCCAGCACAATGAGTAACCCCTCCCAAATACCATGCCCACCCTCCCTGTTTCATGGCAGCCGAAGCAACAGCAAAGCAGAGGCTGACATCCGGCCGTCCCCCGGAAAAAGGCATTCAGGCCTGGAAAACGAGAAAACACAAACAAACAGACAAACAACAAAAAACAGAAGAGAAAAAGAGAGGAGGGGAAGAAAAAGTCAAGGCTTGTCAGGATAAGCAGAATAAAACTGTCGAAGCAGTTGGGGAGCACGGACATGGGACTTGTCCACCCATTCGGTATGAGAGGGAGGAAAATGCTTCCAAGCCACTAGGTACTGTATCCGATTCCGCCTTCGTCAGGAGTCCAATATCTCACGAACTTCAAAATGACGTTCACCGTCTACCAACAGGGGGGGCAGGCAGAGGGTCGACAGGCGGACGTAAAGCAGAAACATGAACAGGCTTAATGAGGTTAATGTGGAACACAGGATGAACACGGTTGAGATGCTTGGGCAGCTGCAAGTGAACGGAAACAGGATTGATGATCTTGATGATGGGAAACGGACCCACGTACTTAGGTCCCAATTTCTTAGACTTTTGTGTAGTTTGCAGGAACTTCGTGGACAAATAAACCAGGTCACCCTCTCTGTACTGGTAAGGATGCGCACGCTTTTTATCAGCCTGTTTCTTATGAGCACGATGTGCAGCATCCAAAGTAGCAAGAGTCAAAGGCCAAACACGGCTCAAACGTTCGCTCCATTCAGAGACGGAAGAAACTTGTGGCTGCTCAAGGGGAATTTCAGGAATAGGAACAAAATCCTGACCATAAACGACACGAAAAGGAGTGAACCCAGTGCTGCTATGGACAGAATTATTGTAGGCCACTTCAGCGTGTGGCAACAAGTCCACCCAATCATCTTGTTGATAATTGATGAAACAAAGTAAATATTGTTCCAGAACAGAATTAGTCCTCTCACAAGCCCCATTAGTCTGAGGGTGGTGGGCGGAGCTTAGTCCCAGGGCGGAGCCAATGCGTTTAAGAAATTCCTTCCAGAAGACAGAAGTGAACTGGACACCTCTATCGGAAATGATGCGATCAGGCACCCCATGCAAACGGTAAATGTGAGAAATGAAAAGTTTAGCAAGCGCCTTCGCAGAAAGAATCTTGTGGCACGGAATAAAATGAACTTGTTTTGAAAATAAGTAACCACCAAAATGATGGTGTGCCCCTGGCTCTCAGGACGTTCGACAATAAAGTCCATAGAAATTTCCTTCCAAGGGGCGACAGGGCGGGCCACCGATTGGAGTAGGCCTTGCGGTTTCCCTGGTGGCCATTTAGCGGCTGCACAGACTGGACAACTGGCAACATAAAGTTCAATGTCCTTTTTCAAAGAGGGCCACCAAAACTGCCTCTTCACTAAATGTAATGTCTTCACAAATCCAAAGTGCCCCGCTAACTTGGAATCGTGAGCCCGTTGGAGAACGACGAGATGAAGAGAGGCGGGGACGTAAAGCTTAGCTCCGATCCACGGTAAATCGTCCCTCATTGTGCACTCACCCTGATGCTGCTGGAACCAGTCATCCTGGGGAAGGGCTCGTTTGAGGTCAGAAAGGAAATCCTGAGGCACCTCCACTTTCAAGCGTGCCTGCTGTCTAGTGACCACTGGAGCGGCAAGGCTGAACAATACTCAGCTTAGAGCAGTTGTATTGAGGGAGTCTGGACAAAGCATCAGCCATGAAATTCTTCCCTCCCGGGATGTACTTGAGTGTAAAATTGAAGCGGTTGAAATGTTGAGCCCAGCGCATCTGCTTCGGGGAGAGGCGGCGTGGAGTTCTCAAAGCCTCTAAATTTTTATGGTCAGTCCACACCTCAAAGGGGTGTTTAGCGCCCTCTAGAAAGTGGTGCCACGTGGCCAAGGCCCAGCGTACTGCAAATGCCTCTTTCTCCCAAATTGCCCAACGTCTTTCAGTGTCTGTGAGCTTGCGGGAGTTGTAAGCGCAAGGTTGCAAATTACCTTGGTCGTTGGCCTGAAGCAAGACGGCCCCAACAGCCACGCCGCTGGCATCAGCTTGGACGACGAAAGGCTTGTCCATGTCCGGGTGCTTCAGAACTGGTTCCGCTGCAAAGAGGCGCTTCAACTTCTCGAAAGCAGCTTGACACTCCATGGTCCAATCCAGTGGCTTGCTAGGCTTAGGTTTAGGTCCACCTTTGGACTTCAACAAGTTAGTGATAGGAAGCGCAATTTTGGCAAAAGAAGGGATGAACTGACAATAGAAATTGGCAAAACCCAAAAACTTTTGCAATTGCCTGCGTGTACTGGGTGCCTCCCACTCAGTGACTGCCTTCACCTTGCCAGGGTCCATCTCAATGCCAGCGGGGGAGATACGATACCCCAGGTAGTCAATCTTCTCCTGGTGAAATTCACACTTGGACCATTTGGCATACAGTTCAGCGGCCCTGAGCTTTTTCAAGACAGTGCAGACCAACGTGACATGTTCGTCATAAGTCTGAGTGTAAATAAGGATATCGTCCAAATATACGATAACGCCTTTGTAAAGATGGTCATGTAAGATCTCATTAATCAATTGCATGAAAACTGCAGGTGCCCCCTGCAGGCCAAAGGGCATCACTCGGAACTGGAAGCAACCGAGGGGGCAGTTGAAAGCAGTCTTCCACTCATCCCCCTCCTTTATGCGGACTCTATAGTACGCTTCTCTGAGGTCCAGTTTAGTGAAAATGCGGCCCTTCCCCAATTGGGCGAACGTGTCCTTCATTAGCAGCAACGGGTAGAGGTTTTGGGCCGAGATACCGTTTAGGTTTTTGAAATTAACACATAATCTCAGGGAGCCATCCTTCTTCTCTCTGAATAATACGGGTGCAGCTACCTTGGGTCGTGCTGGCTCGATGAACCCTCTTTCCAAGTTTTTATCAATGAATTTTCTCATTTCCTCCATCTCTCTAGGGGACATGGAATATATTTGGGGCTTTGGAAGCTTGACACCAGGCAAAATATCGATGGAGCAATCAGTAGGTCTGTGGGGCAGAAGTTTATCTGAAGATTTTTCACTGAAAACTCCCCTCAGGTCCAATACACTTTCGGAATCTTTTCCTCCCCCTCAATTCTCTCCTGACCCCTGGCGGCCAAAGTGGAGCTGCAGCCAGCAGGCTCCGGGGAAACGCCCTCCCCGTCTGGAGGTGTGCTTATGCGAATGCGCAGCCATCCCTCCCTCCAATTTTTGCGAGGGTTCCATTTTCGAAGCCAGGGGAGGCCTAAAATGAGGGGTCTGTCCATTCCAGGAGCCACAATAAAAGAGATTAATTCTATGTGGGTGCCCATTTTCATCTCTAGAGGTTCAGTATAAAAATGGGCTGGGCCACCCCCTGCTATGGACCCATCTATTTGGCAAAACACAATAGGGGTTTTTAAAGTCCTTAACTTGAGGCCCAGTTTCTCCACCATTGCAGGGTTGATCATACATCGGGAACAACCCGAGTCAAGGAGGGCGGGAAACTGTTGTGACACCCCATCGGGCGGTACCCTTAATTCTATTGGGATTAGCATGGGGCCTTTGTTTGAACTCACCCAGCGAGGTGAGGTGTCGTCATCGGAGTCATCAGAGGAGCTGGCGGTGGCATCAGCTTCTTCCTCCACATTCTGTCTGAAGCGCGGGGGGGTGGCATCAGCAGCGAAAGCAGCTTCTTTCTTCTTCTTGTCTGGGGCCTTGCTTGTTTTCCCTTCCCTCTTGGCAGGGGGTGGGGTGGTCGTGGGAAGTTTAGCACGGCACTCTGGAGCGCGGTGGCCCCCCCTCCTGCAACGGAAACATGTGAACGGCTTGACTTTGCCTGAGGAGCTTCCCTTTCCTTCACTTCTGACCCGGAAAAGGGGCTTCTGAGTTCGGGGGGGGTGATTTTGCTGCTCTCTCCCTCTCTCTCTCATCCCTTGCATGTTGAAGTCTAATTAAATCAAGCTCAATGTCTGCTGCATTTTCATACCAAGCTGTAACACGTTTGGGAAGATGTCGATTAACACATTGTTGATAAATGTCCTCATTTAAGCCTAATGCAAATTTATCCAAAAGCGCATCCTGAGACCAACCTCTCATATAAGAAGAGAGTTGTTGAAACTCCTGAATATACTGAGTCACCGGTCTATCTCCCTGTGTGAGGGTCATAAATTTCAACTTTCCCCATTTCTCAATTAGGGGGTCATCAAATCGTCTCTTAAACGCAGTCATAAAAGTGTCAAAATTCCTCAGGAGGGGGGAATTGCTTTGGTGCAGACCCATCATCCATTTGGCCGCCTCTTCCTCCAAAGCAAATAACACCATTCGTACTTTCATGTCATCCGATTCTAAATCGGGTCCATAAATTTCCATATAGTTATAAACCTGCATAATGAAGAGGCCCAGTCTTTTGGGATTCCCGTCATACTTTACAGTTAAGGGAGGGACTTTTGCCATTCTGCGTCTTCTAGCCCCCCCCCCCCTGCTCTGGCAACTGCCCTGGCTGGGGGGGAGAAGCTGTTTCTGGGTTAGCTTGCTCCCATCCTCCCTCGGCCTCTTCACCCTCCCTAAATTTTTGCATAGAGTACCTTTGTTCAAAGTCCTCCGTTTGGTCTCTTTCTCGGGGTTTTCGTTCGGGCAAGATTTGTTCCATCTCAAGTGGCTTCGCCTTTTGTTTTCTCCTGGTAACTCCAGCATCCCAACTTCCGCTGTCCTCTTTTTGCCCCACATTCAAGGACCATCGAGGGGGAATCACAGGGTCCACAATTCCTAGCCCAGCCATTCTCCCAGGTAATGATGGGTCAGCGGTTTCCCTTTCAATTTCTTCATCGCTTGCTTGCAAAGACATCTTCCTCGTTTCTTCTTGTAAGTACACCCCCCACGGAAGGTTGAAATCTCCTGGTGGGGTGCGAGTGTGACTTCGCTAACTGTCAGAACCTCTCCATTAGATAATTAGGAAAGAAAACCACGAGACTCCATGTGTAGAAATCAAGTGTACTTTTACTAATTATAAATGATTAAAGGCATAGCGTAGCTATGACACGTAGGAATGACACTCCCATTCCTCCCATGCTCTTTCTTTCTCTCTGTCTCTCTCCTTTTTTCTTTCTTCCCCTTTTCTTTCTTTCTTTTTCTTTCTTGCCTCTCCCTCCTCTTCCTCCCTCTCTCTCCCTCTCCCTTCTCTCTTTCTCCAAATGCCTGGCAGCCTCGCTCACATCCCCAGAAAGCCCAGCTGATTAACTCCCTGGAGCGCAGGCAACTTGCTGGCAGCGCGCTTGGATGGATGCCTCTTCCGCGCAAGCAAACCTTTCTCTCTGGAGCAGCTGCAGGAGGGGGACTGGTGGGGAACTGGAAGGGCAGGCAGCTTTTTTACACCAGACATTGGAATGGGAGATGAGAGAGAGAGAGAGAGAGAGAGGGAGGGAGGGAAGGAGGGAGGGAGGGGAGGGGAGGGGAGGGAGGGAGAGAGAGAGAGAGAGAAGGAGAGAGAAGAGAAGAGCTGGTGGGAGATTTGTTCTTTCAGATATGATGCAAAATTTTGTTAGTTGCTTTACAATCATGAATTAGCACATCTGGAGATGTTTTCCATCAGGATGATCAAGGAGAAGATTACCCTGACAACTTTCTTCTTTTTTTTTAATAGAATTTTTTTTTATTTTTCTTACATAGACAACATAATCACATAACAATAGAAAAAGAAAGGCAGAGAAAAAAAGAGGAAAAAAACACAAAAAAGAAAAAAACAAAGCCCATCATCCCATGCAGTATGTCATTTGATTACAGATGTTTTAACCTTTATCATTCTTATACATTCATTGTTTCATTTAATAGATTATAATTTCGTATCATTTCTTCTTCCCCTACCTGTAGCAATCCATCCCTACTACGTTTCCCCCCATACACACCCCATATCTCTCTGTTATATATTTAATAGACACCACAATAACCTAGGGTTAAAAAAAAAGGAAAAGGAAAAAGCACAAAAAAAAGAAGAAAAAGGAAAACAAAAAAACAAAAAAAAAAACCCATCATCAAATACAACATGTCGTTTGGTTACAGGTGTTTTAACATCTACATCTTCAAATAATATTTACCGTCTCAAATGTTTCATCTAGTATAACTAAAAGCCTCATTTTCATTCTACAATATATATTCAGTTAACATTAGCATTATTTTTCCCCAGAAAGTATACTTATATTCATTATTGTCCTTGCATTTCATACCTTCAGACAGAGATCTTATTCCTTCATTTTTCAACAAAACGTCGCTGTATATATATATATATATATATATATATATATATATATATATATATATATATATATATATATATATATATATATATATATATGTATATATATATATATATATATATACTTAAAGTCACAGGTTCGAATCCCAGTAAGGATATGGCTAGCTGATGAGAGCTAAATAGCTTGAAATAGATCTATACTAGTCTTCCTTTATTTATTTATCAGCACAAATAATAACACACATATATATATATATATATATATATATATATATATATATATATATATATATATATATATATATATATATATAGAGAGAGAGAGAGAGAGAGAGAGAGAGAGAGAGAGAGAGAGAGTGTATATATATGGTATATATATGGTATATATATGGTATATATATGGTATATATATGGTATATATATGGTATATATATGGTATATATATGGTATATATATGGTATATATATATATATATATATATATATATATATATATATATATATATATATATATATATATATATATATATATATATATATATATATATATATATATATATGGTATATATATATATACCAGTTTTCATTTGTTCCCTTATTAAAATTGCTTATCAGCAGCGAAATATCATTATAATAAGTTCTTAACATTATACATTATATCACCAGACCTTATATTAATTCTTCATTGTATCATTGTTAGATTATTTCACAGCATAATTATATCATCATTCACTTTCTTCAATTAAAGCATAAGTATATCATTTTTCATTTCCAAGGTTTTTTTTTCCCCCTAGCTACCGATAAAACAAATCCCATATCTTATAAAATTGCTCATCCTCTTGCTCTCTAATTTCAAATGTCAATTTACTCATTTCAGCACAGTCCATTATTTTTCGGATAACTTCTTCCTGTTTTGGTATTGTTTCGTTTTTCCAGTTTTTTGCAAATACAATTCTGGCTGCTGTTAACACATTTACAATCAAATATTTTAATTCTTTGTTGTAGATTTCTGGTATGATCCCCAATAAAAAGACCTCTGGTTTAAAGTCTTTTTGTTTGTGTGTCATTTTCTCCAACCACATGTGGATTTTAGTCCAGTATCTTTTAGCTTCAGTGCAAGTCCACCACATGTGGTAGTATGAACCAGGTATCTGGTGACATTTCCAACACTTTTCTGATTTATTCTTGAACATTCTGGTTGGGGGTAGGTGCCACCTGTAAAACATCTTATACAAGTTTTCTCTATATGCAGTAGACATTGTCATTTTGTAATTTTGAGACCACAATTTCTGCCAATTCCATACCTAAAGTTTTTTCCCCAAGCTATCATAGTTTCTTTAACTTGTTCTTCTTGCAATTTAAACTCCAATAAGTATCCATATAGTTTTTTAATTACTTTTTCATCAGTGCCTGTTAAAATTTTGTCTAACTCAGTCATTTTATTATAAAGACCTTTGGTTTTTATATCTTCATTCTATCTAGATTGTACCTGTACATATGAATGATATCCACTCCTTAATCCACATCAAGTTTGTTGCTTGATAGTATAGCTCCCATTCAAGTAGTCCAAATCCTCCTCTAGATCTAGCATCTTGTAGTAATTTAAGTTTTATTCTAGCTTTTTTCCCTTGCCAAATAAATTTCAGAACTATTTTATTTAGATCTTGAAAAAAGTCCTTGCCCAATCTGATTGGGATTGTCTGAAACAGATATAGAATTCTAGGTAGAATGTTCATTTTAATTGTAGAAATTCTTCCCATCATTGATAAGTGCAAATTTTCCCATTTCTCCAAATCAATTGCTATTTGTCGTTTTTTGTCTGGTATAGTTATCCTCCTTAAGAGTGCTACATCTAGGTGATAGGTATATCCCCAAATATTTAACCTTACTTGTATTTTGAATCTGAAACGTTTCTGACAGCTTTTCCTTTTGTGTTGCTGGGATATTCTTCGTCATGATCTTTGTTTTGTCCTTATTTATTTTCAAGCCTGCTACTTCTCCATATTCCTCTATTCTTTCTAGCAATTTGGGTGCTGTTTCTAATGGATCTTCAAGGATAAAAACTAAGTCATCTGCAAACGCTTGTAGTTTATACTCTTCTCTCTTAATTTTCATTCCTCTTATTTCTTCTTCTTCTCTGATCTTTCTGTTTAAGACCTTTAGTGTTAGGACAAAAAGTAGTGGTGATAGTGGGCAGCCTTGTCTCGTACCTCTCTTTATTTTGATCGGATCTGTTAGTTCTCCATTTACCATTATCTTTGCTGCTTGTTTCTGATATATCATTCGTATAGTTTGAGTGAATTTCTTGCCAAAATTCATCTGCTCCAGTTGCAAAAACATAAATTGCCAATTCACATTGTCAAAAGCCTTCTGCGCATCGAGGAACATGAGTGCCATTTGTTTTTCAGGAAGGGCCTCATAGTATTCCAAAGTATTCAAAATCATTCTCATATTGTCTTAAATTTGTCTTTTAGGTAAGAAGCCATTTTGATCTGAGTAGATGAAGCCATTTAAATATTTTTTAAGTCTCTCAGCTAGTATAGATGCAAATAGCTTGTAATCTGAATTTAATAAGGAGATTGGTCTATAATTCTTGATTTGTGTTAGGTCGGTCTCTTCCTTGGGTAGTAGTGTGATATACGCTTCTGACCATGACTTCGGTATTTTGCTCTCAGACATCACTTCATTCATGACTTGTAGGAGTGGGAAGGTCAGTGTTTCTTCAAATTTCTGTAAAATTCCACCGGTAGGCCATCTGGTCCTGGAGCTTTCCCATTGTTTTGTTTTTTAAGTGCCTCTGTTAGCTCCATCATTGTTATTTTACTTTCTAACATTGTTCTAATTACATCTGGTACCTGAGGGAGATTGGCATCTTGTAAGTACTTTTTAACTCATCCCTCCTCCACCTTCTCTTGTTCATAGAGTTTAGCATAGTAGTCTTGTATAATATTTTTTTCTCAATATTTCCATACTGAATTTCTCCTTGTTTATCTCTTAGTTGAAATATTTTCTTTGTTTCTCTCTCTTTTTTCAGCTTATATGCCAACCACCTGCCTGGTTTATTCGTATTTTCAAAATAATTCTGTTTAGCACCTCTAATTTTTTGTGCCAGTTCTTCCTTTTCTAATAGGTCCATTTTATGTTTAATTATGTCCATTTTTATTTTAACATCTTTTTTTTGTGGTGCTCTCTGTAGTTCTCTTTCAAGTATTTTATAGTCGTTATCTAAAGCTTTATGCATTTGTCTTTTCTTTAAGTTTCTCTTCCTTGTGTAGTCTATTATCGAACCTCTGATAACAGCCTTCATTGTGTCCCAGAGATTCTGCAATGATGTATCTTCTTTCCTATTTTCTTTAAAGAAAAGGACTAACTCTTTTTTCCATTTTTTGTACAAACTCTTTTTCTTTCAATATAGTATTATTTAGTGTCCATCTAGGTCTTGCCCTTTGGCCTTTCCATTTAATTAAAATTGGATTGTGGTCCGCCCAGGTACTTGCTCCAATCTCAATTTCTTTTATGTTGGAGCTCAACTCTGCTGAGGCCCATATCATATCTATTCTAGAAAATGATGAATGTCTATTTGAGTAAAAGGGGTATTGTTCTTTTTTAGCATTTCTTTCTCTCCATATATCTTTTAGATTTACTTCATCTGTCATCCTAAAGAAGGTTTTCGGCAGAAGCTTTCTATTTAATTTTTTTGTTTTGTGTGTTTTATAGTCCATATTTTGATTCACAATGCCATTAAAGTCTCCCATCATGCAGATATCAACATAGTCTAGTTCCAAAACCTTTTTGTGTAGTTTTTTGTAGAATTCATCTTGTTTTTCATTGGGGGCGTAGATTCCGATTAGGAGTGTTTTTTTGGTGTCCATAATTTCCACCATCAGAATTCTTCCCTCTTCCTCTGCATAGACTAGTTTTGCTGAAATGTTGCCTTTAATCTAAAAAATGAAATATATATAAAATCCTCTTTTCTTGTAGTTCGCCAATGATGAAAACATTTTCCCAAGCTTTGGTCGAGTTAATAAGTGTTCATATTTCTTTTGGATATGTACTTCTTGTAGGCAAATTATGTCAAGTTGTAATTTCTCTAATTTATAAAATATTTTCTTTCTTTTAATTACTGAATTAAGTCCATTAATGTTAATTGTAATCATTTTTCTTTCTTCCATATTTATACTTTATATACAGGATTTATCATTCTAGTAGATCTGGGTTCTCGTTTTTCTTTATGGCTTCTATCCCCCGCTGCCCTTTCTTTCTCAATTCCACCTACTGCTCCTTCTATTTTTTCGGTCGCGGTTGCAGGTAGTTCCAGTAGTTGTACCGCTGAGTCATCTTTCCCAGCTTTCTCAGCCATTTCTCTAAAGTATTCTTCGTAGAAAGCTTCTGCCTTCTCAATTGTATCTATCCTGTGTCTTTGTCCTTGCCATGTACATAGTAAACCTTCCGGTATGAGCCATCTGTAATTAACACCTTTTTTTATCAATACTTTGGTCAGAAATTGGTATTCTCTTCTCCTCTCTCTCACCTCTCTCGGAATTTGTTTGAGAACTACAATCTCCTTACCTTTATATTCTAATTTTCTATCTCTCAATTTCTGTAAGATTTGTGATTTAATTGTTTTCTTAGTAAATCTTACATGCACTTCCCTTGGGAGAGCATTTCTCATTGCATATCTTGTGTATACTCGAAAGCTTTCGTCTATAATTTCTATTATTTTGTCCTGAGACATCTCGAGAACATCTATCAGAATATTTGAAATTATCTGAGCTAAGTTCTCTCCTTTTTCTTCTTCTATGTTTTGAAATCTTAAGAAGAATTCAGACCTATCCATCTCCCATCTTAATATTCCACTACTCTCTCTTTCTACATCACTTATTCTGGTCTCTAGCTTCTCAGTTTTCTTCTCTCCTTCTTGGATTTTATTTCCAATTTTTTGAATCCTGTCTTCATATTTCACCATCCAGTTGTGCATACTTTCAATTTTCCCTTCCATTTTATCAACTTTTTGCACTATGCTTTGGTTTTGTTGTTCCATTACCTCCATTTTTTTTTCCATACTCTCAAACTTCTTTACAAGGATGTCTAACTTATCATCTTTACTGTTAATTCCTGCTTGCATTTTCTGCATCACTTGCATAAGTGTTTCAAAATTTGCTTCCTTCTCTTTTTCATGCTGGGGCATTGTCTGTGTTGTCCTCTGGCCTCCCGCAGGTGAGGAGGCGGAGGTTGATGTAGAGCCAAAAGGAACTGCTTTTCTACTCATAGCCAATTAGTATTAGAGGGTGGAAGGTTATAGGTACAATGGGTGAAGTACGTAGGGAACACAAGGGAGAAGAGGGAGAGATGAGGAAAGAGAGGGAGATAAAAAGGGAAAGAGAGAAGGGAAAAAGAGAAAAGAAAAAAGAAGGAACTCTTCCAACTATTTTGCTCAAAATTTAAAGTGAGCCATCTATTGATGTCCCAGTTTCTTCAAAAGAAAAAAAATACAAAAGGAAAATATAAAATAAAAAAGAACCCCCCCTCCAAAAAGAAAAGGAGGGGTACTTCAGGCTACAAGTGGGAAAAAGAAAAAAGAATGGTGTAAATAGTCAAAAGGTCAAAAAAAATGATCAAAAGGTCAAAAAGAATGATCAAAAAAGAAAAAAGATGTAAATAATCAAAAGGTCAAAAAGAATGATCAAAAAAAAAAAATCAATGTCAATATCTCCCCAGCAGGATAGTATGAAAATGGTATTAAGAGATGGAAGGATGCCACCAAGCTAAAACAAATAGTTTTTTTGGACTCTTTTCCCCCCCCCCTAAGATAAAAGTCTTTTCAAGGTCATTCTCAGCTCTATTGTTTAGTCTAACAGAAATCCAGATGGAGGTGGTAACAGCTGTGTAAATAACATTTTCAAATGACAACTTTCTTCTTAATCAACCCATGCTTTCTGGGAATCAACCTGTTGTTTTCAAAGAGTTTATGAGTCATCCTCTTTTTTTTCTCTGTTCATTTTATTTGTTATCTGCTCTAGAATGTTCCCTATAATTGACCAACTGTGTCGATTATATTTTCTCTATATTTTGTCAGTATATGATTGACAATATTTTCTCAAAGTTTTTCATTCACTTGTGAAGATAATGGCAGTATTTGTATTCTATTTAACCATATTTGGAGATTGGACAATTGTAGAAGAAAGATTCAAAGTGGGATAAGAAACAAGATTTTCTGCTTTTCAAATTCCTGGATTTTCCTATTCTAGTTTCATCCTTTTCTGAAGAAGAACGAGTTTTGGAATATTTCTGAGATGAAACTGTACTTGGACCAGAATGGAGAGATAAAAGCAGATCTGGCTATTATCAGCAGGTTGGTCCTCCCCAAGGAAGATTCCAAGCAAGAGACTCTGGCGTATTTTCTAAGACAGAGACTTTCTATCAGACGAGGTGCTCTTTCATGGCTAAAGTTGCTCCATAGGGTGAGAGAAATTTTGGCGTCTTTTCTCTGTTTTCCAAACCCCAGGGTGGTTGGCCTTCCATGCCAGTTGGTGTCATCTAATGCAGTGGTTCCCCAAATGGGCGGTACCACCCACTGGGGGGGGTGGGATGACTTAGGGGAACGCTAAGAGGCAAGGGGGGCAGTAGGGAGGCGCTAAGAGGTAAGGAAGGTGGCAGAAGAGTGCTGGAAGTGGCCCGCTGTCAGGGCGCAAGACTCTACTTGAAATAACAGGGCCATAGAAGGAGATATAGTGTGTTGTGTCTGAAAAACAACCCCCAGAAAGGCCATCCAGCCTCCAGCGAGAGCCTCGTACCAGCGATAGGAAAGAAAATGGAGAAACACACACTTATGAGTGCATTTAAAAGCAAAGCAGAGAAGCCAACTCGTTTCTTTCCCAAGGCCCCTTCTCCCCGCTTGGGAGCTGCTCTCGAAATCCTTACCCAAGAAGCAAGGGCTTTGCCTGGCTATTCCGTTTTGTGCCCCTCCTCCCTGATTTATTTATTTTTTAAAAACCCGGATTGGAAAAAGCGATCCGGGGTCACTGTAGGAGCCGAGCTTCCTTCGGCAAGTTGAGGCACCAAAACCCAAGAGCGTATCAGCCTCCTGTCTGCTTTGCAGCCCAGAAGTGGGAGAGCGGAGAGGTGGCTTCCTAAGCCCAGGAGGGAGGGAGAGAGAGAGAGAGAGAGGAGGGTCCTGGAGGGCTGCTGAGTCTCTCTGCAAGAGGATGCAAGGAGCGGGCTGCCTCTCTTTCCCTGCCGGCCTGTGCTGGAGCAGCAGCCCTTGCCAGCCGGCAGCATGGAAGGAGGGTGCCGTCCGTCCCGCCGTTAGAGCTTCTGTTTCTCTCCCACCCACCCACCTCGGCCCACCGCATGTCAAGCCTGCAGCGCCCCCCGGCTGCTCAGGCTGCTCCCTGGCCCCAGTCCATGGCAAGAGAGAAGAGCGCCCTGCAAATCATAAATACAGCAGGGAAGCTGAGGAGGAGGATGGGAAATACGTACATAGGGGTGAAGGAATCCGTCGTACACGCAAGGGAGATTTGTGTGACAGTAAATGGAATGGTTTCACTGGAAGTCCGGAAGAAATGGGCCATTTCAATATTTAAGGTTTAAATCTAGAAATCAGGGGTTCTACTTCGGGGTACCACAAGTTCCCCCTGTGGCTTGTGCAGACAAAGAGAAGATCAGAGTCTTGAGCTCTTCCTCTGCCTGTAACCAGGTTTTTAAAAACGGAGATCCTCCGGATACCACATCCTGGAGTTCTGCCTACAGTTTGGGAAATAGCTGATTGCCACTTCTTTTGAAAAGAGATTTTTTTTCTGGTATGACTTCATCAAGCTCATCCATCAAATTAAGAATATACTGAACAGTGAAGTAGCTACTAAATTTTACTGAGTTTACTAAGTTACTAGTTACTAAGGTTCTTGATAAATGACTATCAGACTTTGAAAACCTGGTATCACTGGATCACGTGCAACAATTTTGTTGAATTAACATTAACTAAAAAGGTTTTTAAATTGGATTTTGAATAAATGTGCAATTAATTGTTACAGTTTTGAATTTTACTGTTACTGTCTTCCTTCCATCTTGGAAACTTCCCAGTCACATGACCCCCCAGCCACGCCCACCAAGCCACGCCCACAGAACCGGTAGTAAAAAAGTTGAATTCCATCACTGGATGGGGGGCACTGAGGATCAGTTTGTAGCACCAAGGGGGCGGTGGACTGAAAAAGTTTGGGAACCACTGATCTAATAGAAGTTCTTCAACAGAATGGAGAGTCTTTGCCGTGTATTATGGAACTCTTTCAAGATGTTACTGGTCAGAGGTTTCTTTCTACATTAAAAAATCTAATGGAATAAACGTTTCCTAAATATTTTACAGTAAATTTTATTAGCTTTAATATGAATATATCATCATACTTAAATCTTTTTTTAAATTCCATCCTTCTAGACTTTATTAAGTAGAAAAATACTTTGTTGCAATGTTAAATTCCAAAAGCAAAAGGGAAGAAGTAAATGAAGAATCTGTCTGCATCTGTTTAAAAGTAATCAAGAGATTTTATACTTACCTCAGTGAAGACCAGAGGCTACTTGTCTCCATCCATTTCTCCCTCCATTTTCCATGGAGGAAGAGTCCTAACATCTTTTCTTTGGCATTCCTTGTTTCTCTGCTCAGTCCCTGACTCAGTCCAGATGTGTGGAAAATTGTCATCCTGGATTTGTCAAGAGGGCTCGAGAAGGAGAGCCAGTTTGCTGTTACGACTGCGTTCCTTGTCCGGAGGGGACCTTCTCCACTCAGGAAGGTGGGTCACACTGGGGAAAATGGGAGGCTTTGTGGAACTGGATCCATCCAGAACATTTTCATGAAAGTGCAAGTTAAAAAAAGATTGAAGCTCAATTGCTTCCTTGTTTATACAAAATTTACCATTGGATTCGTCCAGAGCATTTTAATTAAAAAGCAAGGGTTTTTTTTTAAAAAAAAAAAAATTGAAGCTCTCTATTCAAAATGAAAAATTTCTTAGAATGTCCCCCAATTTCATAGAGATTAGATGACTAGATTTTAGAAAACGATATTTTCATTTTTTCTATGGAAGAAATGAATGCTAAGCAATGTACTTCAAAACTATTCCTGATATTTTCTTCAATATCTTCATAAACAATTTAGATGAAAAACAGAAGGAGAAATCATCACATTTGCAGGTGACACTAAACCGGCAGGCCTAGCCAATGCTTCAGAAGATAGGCTTAAGATCCAGATGGATCACACTTGTTAGCCCAATCTTACAAAATAAAATTCAATAAAAAGAAAAGTAAGGTTTTACACTTAGGCAAGAAAAACCAAATGTACGGGTACAGATTAGGTGAAATCGGGCTCAACAGCAGTAACTGTGAGAGGGATCACGTAAATTGGGTGGCAGCAGCAAAAAAAGCCAATGCAGTTCTAGATTGTATTAGCAAGGACAGAATCAAAATCACGTGCAGTATTAGTAACTGCTCCATAAAGCCTTAGTAAGACCACATTTTATATATTGTTTCCAGTTTTGGTCACTGTTCTGACCCCCCCCCCCTTTCCGTCCAGGAACCAAAGCCGAAACCAATGTAAATGACAAGGTTTCTTTTAATCAGTCCAGACTCTCGTTGGCTGAAAGCCAAATCAACAAAGAGATAAGCACTCTGGCAGCAAGTCCTACAAAACTTGGTAGCAATGCAAACAAACTCTGGCAGCAATCCAGCCTGCCAAGTTTGTTTGTTGTTAGTCCTTAACGTTGACTTCTGCAGAAAGGCGTGGTACATGCAGTCTCTTTTATAATCAGGAGAGGATCTTAATGAGCATCAGCTGAGCGTAATCACCTCTTGTAATGTTGTTCTTGACGCCGAGTAGCCCTTCTACGCCGTGCATCCCGGAACAACTCACAGGTGTTTTCTGGATCACCCACTCTTGTCTCCTCCCCACTGATCCAAGGCTCCGACGCCACCTAGTGGCCAACCAGTCTCTCCTTGCCCTGCTTGGAGTCGGAACCCTGCCCAGGGTCCTCCACCTCCTCCAGGGCCGACTCATAAGACCCCTCGCTGTTGGAGTCTGGCAGCAGCTCCAGAGGCTCCTGCCGGGCCACAACAGGTCACCAGGTTATAAAAATGATGTAGAGACTTTGAGAAGAGTTCAGGAAAGAGCAACAAAGATCATTAGGGAGCTGGAGACTAAAACATATGAAGAACGGTTGCAGGAACTGGGTGTGGTTAGTATAGTGAAAAGAAGGAGTATGACATGATAGTAGTGTTGTAATATTTGGGGGCTGCCATAAAGGAGAGGGGGTTAATGTCTCCTAAGTATTCGAGGGCAGGACAAGAAGTAACTGGTGGAAGCTCATGGAAGAGAGATCCAATCTAGAAATGAAATGAAATTTCCTGACAGTGAGGAGAATTAACCAGTGGAATAGAAGTCGCCTTCAGAAGTTGTGGGGGCTCCATCATTGGAGGCTTTTAAGAAGAGACTGGACAGTCATTCATCTGGACTAATACAGGTTCTCCTGCTTGAATAGGCTTGGACTAGAAGACCTTCAAGGTTCCAGCTGTGTTATTCTGTTATATCAGCTGTTGCTCCAAGAATGTTCAGTGTAACTTCATCAATTGGTCCCAGGAGGTGTGATGAGTACCAAGCATTGTTTTTCTCATAAGAAGTAGTGTAAACAAATTTAATGCGTTCCCAAACCAAAGACAATGCATATTTTAAGGCAATATGTAAAATAATAGGGTTGAATATTACTACTTTACATGGGGAAAAAACCAAAATAAAATTTAGATTTCATTTAAAAACAACTTTACCTGTACTGATGAGAGAGAAAAATGTACAT
Organism: Thamnophis sirtalis; assembly: GCF_051295495.1. NCBI lineage: Eukaryota > Metazoa > Chordata > Lepidosauria > Squamata > Natricidae > Thamnophis > Thamnophis sirtalis. Next base: position 183,146 of record NW_028261400.1, on the reverse strand, counting down.
AATGACCACAGAAGCTAAGAAAAGACTGCAAGGAGTTATGCACCGTGGAAGAGTTACCATCTGACTAATGCATCATTTTTGTTTTGACTGGAAAGGTTAGTGAATCATGAGACAACCGACATGGACAAGTTAAATAGATTAACAGAGCTGGAAGGGACATTGAAGGTCTTTTAGTCCAACCCCCTGCTCAGGCAGAAAACCCAATGGCATTTCAGACAAATGATTGTCAGGTCTCTTCTTAAAAACTCCCAGTTCTACCTTGCTTGTTCAGTAACGACAAGCACTGGGACAAAATTTTCTCATCAAGGGGGTTGAGTACCAAATTTAATGACTTTCAAATCAGTTGAATACCAAGGTACAATTGTATTATTTGAAATACGAAGACAGAACGTTTTTTCCCCCCTCAGATACAGAGAAATGTACCAAGTGTCCGGATGATAAATATCCAAATGAGGCCAGAGTCCAATGTATCCCCAAAGTTATAACCTTCCTGTCTTTTGAAGAACATCTGGGCATCATCCTGGTCTCTTTTGCCTTACTCTTATTTCTAACCACAGGCCTTGTCTTAATCATCTTCATTAAATACCGAGAAACTCCCCTTGTCAAAGCCAACAACCGGGACCTCTCCTACATCCTCCTGGTCTCCCTCCTGCTTTGCTTCTTGTCTTGTCTTCTCTTCATTGGTCAACCAAAGAAAGCCACCTGCCTTCTCCGACAAACAGTTTTCAGCATCATCTTCTCAGTTGCCGTTTCTTCTCTCTTGGCCAAAACCATCACGGTGGTGCTGGCCTTCCTGGCCACAAAACCAGGAAACCGAGTGAAGAGATGGTTGGGGAAGAGCTTGGCCAACTCCATCATCCTTTCTTCTTCTGCAGTCCAAATTATCATCTGCTCCATCTGGCTGGGAGTTTCTCCCCCATTCCCTGACTCTGACCTCTACTCCCAGCATGGAGAGATCATCCTGCAATGCAACGAAGGGGCCGTTATCATGTTCTACATCACCCTCGGCTACATGGGCTTCCTGGCTGCCATCTGCTTCACGGTGGCTTTCCTGGCCAGGAATCTGCCTGGGGCCTTCAACGAAGCCAAGCTGATCACCTTCAGCATGCTGGTCTTCTGCAGTGTCTGGGTGACTTTTGTGCCCACCTACCTGAGCACCAAAGGGAAATACATGGTGGCTGTGCAGGTCTTCTCCATCCTGGCCTCCAGTGCTGGTCTGCTGGTCTGCATTTTCATTCCCAAGTGCTACATTATCCTTCTGAGGTCAGACCTGAACACAAAGGAATATCTCACAGCCAGAACAAATATAAAAACATGAGATATAAGACTATTATGATATTGGAAGAATTGTTAAGTTTTTTTTTTAATTTCAAAGAAAATATTAATTCTTTCTACTTAGATAGTATGTAGGAATCCAAGAAGAATATATCTACATTTCTTTAATCCCCTTCCCTTTCATCTCAATACATCTTAATAAAGAGGACTTTGTGAAGGTAATTCAGAAGAATTTTATGTTCAGCAACAGCCAATGAACCTGATGCCTTATAAAAATAATTTGAGCAGGTTTTCCTACTGACAAGAGCCGAAAAGTGTCTCTGTGTGAGAGAAAGCTCAGAGTAGGAAAAATGGCAAGTCGGAAGCTATGGGAAAGAAGCTCCAGTCATGCTGTGAGATAATCTCTGTGAGAACCCATGAAATCCCCAAATGATGTGAAATGCAAGGTTTCACCTGCTCTCCTCTGGGGAGGGAAATCTGCACAACTATTCAATGGTTCCTCCTTGGTGTCCTGATGAAACCGACTCTACAAAAAATGTGGATCACAATGGCTGTCGGGATTTCTCTTTCGGGTCATTGTGTAGCTCTGTATTTTTTCTTCTTTCCTTATTCAAGAAATAAAAGATCAATATCTGACTATGTTCAGGCCCTTTAATTGTCCACTCTACAATTTCTACCTAAAAAAATTTCTCTGCTCCTCTTCCAAGCTTGTCTTGTCTGTGAAGGGCTGGAGAAGATGTCCAGAGAAAGGGGACCTTGAGACTCTCCCCAGGAGGAGGTTGGAGGATTCCTGTCTAAAGGCAGCCACATCATTGACCAGGTCCCAAACCTTCAATGCTGCATAATATTCATCCAGGTCCAAGAAGGGGGAGAATAAAACGGGGGTGGGGAGCTTCTAGGTTTCTAGGGAGAGGCATCCATGGAAGCTCTTCTGCTCTCTAATCACAGAGATTTTTGATGAATTGGGAATCAATTTTTATATTTTTGAATGGCTATTAATTGTGAATGGAATCCCTTTGCAAATTCCATTTTAAGGAGACAAAAAAAGCTGTGATGGATCAGACCGAGATCAGTCTAAGATTCACAATGAGCACACAAATACCTCTGATTCTCCCACAAGCAGAAAGAAGAGACTTTGCCCAACACGCAAGGGGTATTTCCCCACAATTGAACTTTCCTCCATCACATCAGAGAGTGTTGGACACTCAGCCATCCCTCCATCTGGGAATCCCCAATTCTGGTTTCATCACATTTTTCCACCATCCATTCTGTAGCTTGCCCCTTGGTAACCCTTTCTTCCATTGTTGAGAACCTTTCTCTGTAGGAAGGTTGGGTAAGAACCTTTTGGGGCATTGCAGGGGAGACCAGAACCGGTGGGGAGATCAATCCCTTGGTTGGCCAGTGCCCAGTTGACTGCAATGGTGCCATCCATACTCTGGGAAGAAAGCCCAATTTAGTGGTGCTTCATTCACTAGCTGCAGCCCAATTTCTGGTGGCTGGTAAGTGAAGTCCCTTCTTGCTGGCTGGGTTGAAATCCCATCTTGCTAGGGATTCTGTCTTCAACTCAGTTGCAGGGCATTGGCTCATTTCAATTATCCCTGTTTGGAAGGAGTCAAAATCTCCACTCCAGGGTTTTTTCCAAGCCTTGGCTGGGGGGAAGGAGGGGGAGCATGCACTCATGTTTTGTTGTCCGAAATGGTCCGGGATCTCCATCAAGATTAACCGCGTGAGATTGGCTGGGATCTCCTTTCATCAGATCATCTGGCCATCCTTTAGCCGCATTGAGAATAAGCTCCTTCATTCCTCTTCTTTCTGTCCCCCACAGGCTGGGCTTTTTGCCAGCGGCAAAAAAATTTAAAAGAGAAAACTCCTTCAACTTTGAAGATTTGGAGAGAAGCGTCTCATCTCAGCTTCTTATCTCAAAAGGCTTTCGCATAATTGTTCACTGATATTTTACGCTGACCGGGTGGCTCAGCGTTGGAAAAACAGCAACCCTCATCAGCCCCTCCTGTGAGGGAGGAGGTGCTGGTGACTTATTTTGAAGAGAGAATTGGGATAATGTCAGCGTTCCAAGTATCATGTAGAATTAAATCAGAGTCCAAGGCAAAATGATCCTTAAAGTTCCAATTTAATAAAGCAGACATTTTAGCACATCTGTGTTAATCCCAATTCTGGAAATGACACCAGAAATCCACCCAGTTAAAAGTTCATGATCTTGTCCCCACACCCACAATCCATCAAATGGTCCAATCTTCTTCCACGCTGGCGTCTCCACCCAGCTGCTTCTGGTCAGGTGTGAAAGTACGGAGACAAAAGATGACCTTGGCTTCTAGTAAAGAATGAAAACAATACATTCCATAATCTCACTCATGTCTATTCCCACTCCCATCAACTACACTAAGGAAACAGCATAATGAAATAAGAGAAAGTGTGGCAGGCCAAAATTCTAAAAGGAATATAAATGCAGGCCTGACATGAGGGAGGCCTGAGCTCCCCTCCCTCCCTCACCTCCCACATGGAGTGAAAGGCAGCCTTGATTTCTCCATCTCTTCTCTTCTCTTTTCTTCTCTTCTCTCTCTCTCTCTCTCTCTCTCTCTCCCCCTCCACTTCCTTCCATCCCTTCTCACATGGGGTGAGAGGCAGCCCTGATTTCATCATCTCTTTTCACTTGGTTTTTTCCAAACTTCTCTCTGTGTTTCTGTCTCTGTGGCTTTTTTTAACTTTGCAAAGTTCTGGTAACTAGTTTTTCAGTAAAGTTGATTTTGTTCTTAGAAACTGGCTGAACTATTGCACCAGCCCTTTTGTGCAATGAAAATAACTTTGAACGTAGAATTAATTCTGGTTCCAACTCAACAGGAAGCTATTTCAGATCTGTTGCATGGTACGGCATTAACCGCCCCCCGGAGTTTTAGCTTTCATCACTATGCAAACAAGTATCAGATTTATTTGTTTCTTCAGCCACAAGCGCCATGTATTCCCTCTGGGGCCAGTTTCAAGCATGGAGACCCCCAAACTCTCAATTCTAGATGATGGATTTAATCCAATCTCTGCCCCTGTTATTATGAATCACATGGGGATTATTTCCCTCTCATTTCCCCGCAGATAAATGCCTAACAGCCATTGAGTCTAAGAACTAGTTGAATTGTCCAGGGATTCCTCCTGAGAGGGAGAATTATGATAAAAGTTTGAGCTCTGCTCTTTGGCCGAATCCTCCAGAGGAGACTTTGGACAGAGAAATACGGAGCTTTGTGGACAGGCAGGGTCTGTGTCTTGAATGTCCATCTCTCTCCTTTCCAGGTGAAGCTGAGTGTTTCTCTGTGTTTGAATCAGGAAAGCAACTTGATGTTCCACCCTGCGAGACTCCGTTGAATTCTTCTATTTCTTCTTTAGAAACAGGAAGGGGATTGATTGATTCACCCCCATGAATTATGGACCTTCTGCTTCTGATGCTGCTGGTGTCCCATTCGGTCTCTGGGAAGCTGAGAATGAAATGTCTGCAGAGTTTGGAGCATGGAAAACGACCACAGAGCTTTTACAGCTTAGGAAACCATCTCATTGGCATAGTCATCAGTGGAGCTGAAATTTTGCATACAAAGTTGCTTTTCAATGTGGCTCCTTCTATTCAGTTTGTTTTCCATGATTTGTAAGTCATTCAGGGTGATGGAGTTGCACTCCCTCCATTCTAACACTCTCCTTCTTTTCTGTTTTTTATTTTACATTTATTCCTATATTGGGGGATATGTCTAATTTCCCAAAATGATTTTGATTTTCATGGCTTCTCTCCTTTTGTCTGATTTTTGTGAAAGAGACTCTAAAAGGGTCTGAAAAAAAGCTGAAAGGGCTACAGATTATTTTCCTCTCTCTGTTCAATCCTTAATTTATCACTTGAATAATGAATTTTATTTATAGTAGTGGTTGAACCAGTTGTTGTTGCTGTACCTCAGCCAATTTCCATATTTGTGTAACTGATCATTGGTTTTGAATCAAGGTTGGCTTAAGGCTCAGTAGGCTTCTGGAGGATTATATATTAAAACAGCATTTGTTGTTGCTCTTGATTATAATTACACCTTTTTTACAATAGGAATATTAATGGTTTTGAACATGGTTTACGATTAATTTTCAACATTCAAATGGTCAACCAGAATCCCCAACTCCTGCACAATCTCACACTGGGCTACAACATCCATGACAACCATTTGAGCACTTTCCGCACTTCAGATGCCTTGCTGGACATTCTCTCCACTGGAGAAGCCAATGTCCCCAACTACGGCTGTGGAAGGAAGGAGAACCTTCTGGCTCTTATTGATGGAGCTACAAGGGACATCTCCATCCAGGCATCAACATTAGGAGGCACCTACAAAGTCCCACAGGTTTATGCGTGTTTTTCTCCTTCTGGTAAAGTGAGTGGTGGGTGGTGGTGGGTGAGTAATAGGTGCAATTGTGTCTTCTCCACATAATTCAAGAGCGGCTTTTCTCCATATTAATAAAAATATCAATATTTTACCCCATTAAGTTCATGTTGAGATTAATCATAAAAGGCAAGCAATACATTCCCTGGAGAAGACATTCTACCAACTATTTAACTGATCAAAAAATATCCCTGTTTTTGGGGGGCTCTATTGGCATCTTCATTTTCACATATAAATAATGCCTTTCCTATCAACTCGGATTGAAGTTGGCAATAGTAGCATTTTATCTATCTGAAAAGGGGAATAAAAGGCAACTATAGGCCAAATATACTAGCAGATATTGTGGCTAAAATTTATGCTATGATCCTCTAAGTTAAACTTGAGAAAAATGTATTCCTTGCATAAGAACCAGAAGGTTTTAGGTAGTGAACAGCTATATAGATTTTATAATAAATAATGCATAAGTTAATAATCTAATATTGGAAACAAATTTGTCTTGAAATATCTCATCTATATCAGCAAAGTAAAACACGGTTTTCTGGCTTTCTAGATGTTAGTGCATTTGTCATAATTAACAGAGAAATATTATAAAGGAAATTGATTGTCCTTGAAATGGAGCTCAGCCTATTGGCCTTGATCCAAGCTCTTTCTCCAGGTCCTTGTTTAAGAGGGTGGTTTGGGCTCAATGGAGCAATGAGAAGAAGGATTGATACTTACTGAGGGGGAAGGGAAGGATGCATATTTGAACCCTTGTTATTCAGTCCAGATATTGACGACTTACTTCAACTAATGAAGGATCCAAAAACAGATCATAAATAAATGTTATTTCATTCTTTGACAAAAATGGCTAAATTAGTGGACCAGCTAAATGCAGTGGACATAGTATTCAGTACTTGGATTTTAGAAAGGCTTTGACAAAAGGCTTTTGTGCATCTCTTCCACTGTCATCAAATATAATTCATATTAATTATAATGTTCTTAACTCGGATATTTATTATATATTACCCTCATCATACCTCCACTTTTATTTGACTATAATTATTTAAACATCCTTCATCATAAAATATACCAAGATTTAATACATAACCACATACTGGCCTTTCATTTACTTATTTATAAAATCTTCCATTAACATTAAATCCCCATATCCTATTCTAGCTAAACATACATAATATTTAATACCAAAATGTTCTAATCCTCCTTTCCAAATCCCTGTTTACCATTTACATCCAATTCCCTTATATTATTCTCATAGCATGTATATAATTTATTATCATTATCCTTTCTTTATTTAACTATATCCTATATCACAACATTTCCCCCCTAATAGTTAAAACTTAGCTGTGTCTAATTTTGTTCTTTTTTATTGTTTTTGTTATCAATAACCTTTATATATAGTCCAAAAGTATTTCTAACCTTCCCTTCACAGGTAACATTCAATATTCATATCCAATTATTACTTATCACAACACTAAACATTGTATACATTACTAATATTATCATTTTTTATATAACTATACCTATTGTCACTAAGTTTAACTAAGTTAACTACTTTTTAATTATTCTCTTCCATCTATCAACCTGTATTTCTCCAATAGCAAAGCAATTTAATGTCTTCTGCCGTTTGTGGATCCAGTCCTCCAAACATCCTCTTCATCAAATCTGTATGGACTCCTCTTAGCAACTCCTTGTTTGTAATATATCTCATGTAATCTTGACGCCTTCTTTCTGTTTCCTTGTTCAGCTTGTCTTTGATTATCAGCAGTGTTATCAAGTATTTTGCAAATAGTATTTCATAGTCCATAAATTCTTTAATGTTTTCTTCTTCTTCCATGTCCTGTCCTTTGTAATAAATTTTCTCTCCATTTAATTCCTCTTTCAATATTCCATCCTTTCTTTTTCAGAAATAAACCAATTGTCATGAATATCAACAGGTTTAATCTCTTTATATTCATCTTTCAATTCAGTTTTTTGAATTTCAATCTTCTTATTTTGTATTTGAAAAACATCCTCAGTTTTTTCATCATATTTTATTGTTAAATGCTCCAAATATTCCAATTTTCTTTCAATTTTTTCCTCTGTCTCTAATAATATTTCTTGGAAAATCAAAAGCTCTGTGGACGCCATATTCATACGCAGTTAAATTTTTTCTTAGAAGGTCAGCAAGATTAAAACATACATTCACAAGCTCTCTGCAAGCGAAAACAAATTTCAAAGGGACAGCCCTTATCAGATCTTGAGCCAAACAGTCAGGCAGTAAAACCTTGCAAGTCACAACAACCGCTACCTAAATGCACAATCCCATCACCATCCTGCACAGATCAACTCTGTAGCCAAGACCCTCATCTCCAGAACCAAATGCCTAGCCGACAAAGACCATCTGAAAACTGAATTACACACTCTCGGTGGGGGGATTCCAAAAGGGATAACCCACCCCCACGCCTTCACGATCTCCTCCTCCCCAGCTCAGAAATGGAGAGGGGGATTGAGGTTGTGAATGGGACCCCTTCTCCTCCTTTCTGCTGCTGCCCGCCTGCCCGCCGCCGAATAATTCTTCCTCACCGAGCATGTCCAGCTGCTGTTGGGAAGACTGCTCCTACGAGATCCTCAGCCGGAGGACCAAATTTGGGGAGAGCCAGCAGACTCACTTGGGCACTCTGTGCGGAGGCTGCTGCCATTGAGGTGCTCCTTCCGCGCCCTCCGAAATAACCCGCCCAATGTAAACGTGCCTTCCTCGTGGCTCCTCTTGAGCAACAAACGATTTCTTTTTCCACAGTCGCTCAACTGCAAGGCATGATTTGCTGCTCCCAGATCAGGAGGCGGGAGAATCACGTGCCTCCTTTGCATACGTAATTTTTCACTTTTTAACCCTTGCTTAACTCTTAAAAGGCAAAAAATTCCTTATGCAAAGGAGGCCCATAGTTCTCTCGCCTCCCCCTACAGTCTAAGCAGACTCAAAGTCAAAGTCACTGTGACTTGGAGTCTGGCAGCAACTTGGCCTTTTTAATTATTTTAAAAATTATTTCCTTTTCCTTTTCCGCCTCCCCTGCCTACAGTGACTGCACACTGATCACATGTATACTATTACATAGCCAACATTGTATTGTATTATTAAATGTTTACATCAATTCATCTTACCATCAACTCTCAAAAACAATTATTGGCTCTTCTGCTCTCCATACACCATATTTGTAACTTATCCATCACTTTCTTCTCCCTCTCTCCTCCTCCCTATCTCCTTTCTTCCCCCTGTCACCCTTCTCTTCTCTACTTCCCCTTCCTCTCTCCTTCTCCTCTCTCCACTCCTCCTTTCTCTCCTCTTCTTCCCCCCTTTGCCCTCTCTCCTATCCCTCTCTTCTTCCCTTACCTCTCTCCTCTACTTCAACTCTTCATCTCATTTACTTGGTGTATTTCAGCTTCTGGGGGAGCTCCATTTTATGTTGATGGTATTTATAATTCCTTTTCAATATACATATTTAATTTTAACAGATATCTTCCTCCTTTTTTAAAAAGAGAGACAACAAAAAAGTATACATATATAGTCATTATGCTTTTAATTGTTGGGATTCTGCCAATTAGTGATATCTGTAGTTTAGTCCAATTATCCAAATCTTTTTGTATTTGTCGTAGCAATTTATTGTAGTTATCTTCTTTTATTGTAATACATTTTGCCGACAACCATATTCCCAAATATTTAATTTTCTTGGCCCTCGAAATTTCCAGTTTCTCCTCCACTTCCGCATTTTGTCTTTTGGTTAAATTCTTAGTTAATATTTTAGTTTTCTCTTTATTTATTTTAAGCCTGCCACTAATTGGATTATGCCGTGTAATAATATTAGTCCAGTTTCTAGGGGTTCCTCTATGATAAGTTCTAGATCGTCCGCAAAGGCCTGCACTTCGTATTCCCGTGTTCTAATTTTCAATCCCTTTATGTCCTTGTTCTGCCTAATGTGTAACATTGATGTCTCTATTGAGAGGATAAACAACAGGGGTGTGTGTGTAAAGGGCATCCTTATCTTACCCCTTTGGTTATGCTAAGACCTTCTGTTACTTCCCTGTTTAGTATTATTTTTGCCCTCTGACTAGAATATATTGCTCTGATCATCCTGATAAGTTTCTCTCCAAAGTTCATTACTCCTAGTTGATTTATAAGAAAATCCCAATTCAAGTTATCAAATGCTTTTTGTGCATCAAAACGGGGAAAAATGTCCTGTGCTTTCTGCGCCCCATTTTGGCCCTGGAAAGCCTCCTGCACCAACCTGGAAGCAACCCCCCCCAAAAAAAACCCTGCAACTGTTTGAAGACTGAAGGAAGCCTCCAACTGAGCCAGGAAGCACTGGGGGGCCAGGCCATTCACACTCACTTCCAGCGCATCGGAGTTTGCTGTGCAATACTAGCACCTCCCCCCCCCCGCACTGCATCCTCATGCATCCCCCGCCCTGGCCCTCAGCATAGGTCTGAAAACCAGCTGGCCGGCAGGAGGGGCACCTGCATGTGGGTGCTAGTGGAGCTGGGCTGGGGTGGCTGGTGTGCCAGGAGAGAGGGCTCTGTGTGCCGCAGGTTCCCCATCACGGCTCTAATCCTTTCAATTCCTTTTTCAGATCAATCATGTAAAAGCTTCAGAGGCTCTGAGTGATAAAAGTCGATTCCCTTTTTTCCACCAGATGAAGCCCAAAGAAGGGATTCAGTACCGAACAATTGTCAGACTGCTTCTTCGTTTTAGATGGACCCTGATTGGCCTCTTTGCTTCAGACACGGAGAAGGGAGAGAAATTCATGATGATTTTCACTCCTATGCTTGTCAGGAATGGAATTTGTGTGGTTATAGCACAACAATTCTCAACAATTGGATATACTGCATACCTCAGGGAGGCCCTCTCTAAGTGGGGACAAGTCAATGTCTTTGTTCATTTCATAGAGTTTGATTCCATTTGGGACAGAGTCCTTCCTTTCCATTTAACACTTATGCGTCTTACCGGACCCATTGAGGGGAAAGTCTGGATCCTCACAGATTTTGCACTGTATGCAATCACAAAGCACAGACTTCTCAAATACATCCATAGTATTTGGAAATTTAATTATGTGCGAAAAGAAAGGCCAAAAGATTCTGCCTTTGCATCCTATTTCTATGTGGAAGAAAGGTTTCAAGATCATTATTTCCACTGTTCTCCTTCAAAGAATGTCTTTTCTCTCAAAGGCCGCAGAAGATGCACCCAGAAAGCCCCACTGGAGACCCAGGAGAAAGGGGACAGAGAATGGATGCAAAATTTCTACCAACCTTACAGTCTCATGAAGACTCTGGCCCAGGCCTTGAATGCTGCCTATTCCTCCAGATCGAGGAGGGGAAGGAAGGAGGGAGAAAAGATCTTGGGGTCTCCAAGGTTGCAGCCGTGGCAGGTATGGAGTTCTCGATATGGATCCATTAATCTTAGATCCTTTGGAGAAGGAATCCAGAGGAGAAGGAGGGGAACCATCTCAACAGATCTGGCCAATTTAATTATTCAGGGAATTAATAGTTCCAAAGAGTAGATACCATGGCATTTTTATATTTAGCACTGCTAATTGGAAAATGCTGTATTCCCATATTTGTGGGTTTGTGATTAGCCTGGTGGAATTCCACCTTTGTTTCATCCCCATTGCACGTGGGTCTGCGTGCAGCTTGACAGGCAGCTAAGCCCCCCTATTCTCCTCCAATGAAAGGATCCTGCGTGGATCTGGATGCTTTATTGGGAGAACAGGGCAGGTGAAACTGAAGAGATGCAAATAGTGGAAATCAGATATAAAGATGAGATAGGCAGCATTAACTAACAGTCAGCAAAGGAGCAGCTGGAAGCTCTCCAGCGATGGTCCATGTGAGGGATGGAGGCCGTCTCCGGATGATCAGGGGTCTCAGTCACATCAGCTGCTTCCGTCTTCTCCAAAGGCTGACAGAAAACGGAGTCTGGCTTCAGACCTTATAGTTAGGCTTATCTGCCCCCGGCCACTAAGTGGGGCTAGAGCAACAACAACTGCCCAACAGTTACATGCTGTGGAGGAGACCCTGAGATCATCTAGCCCAACCCCTCCTCTCTGCAGGAATCCCAGTTCAAGCTTCTCTGACTGATGGCTGCTCAGTCTTTGCTCTCAGACGATCCATGAAGGTGAGACTGAACTTCTCTGCTTTACTGGCTCAGCTCTAAAACAGCTCATCCTTTTATCATATTTTTCTCTCTCATTCAGCTAAAATCTCCTCTCTTGTAACTGAATTCACTTTTCCATGTCTGACACTCTGGAATAATAGTGAGCAGATCTTACGCTCGTGTGTAACCTGAGTCAGTTATTGGAAGAGGGTTTTATCCTCCCTTCTCCAACTGAGAGATTGTGTCAGTTGGAAAAGTGGCTCCTCCTGATCTTCAGCTCTTCTCCTTGTTAGCTTTCCTCAAGGCTAAGAGCAGCTCCTTTGAGCTCTTCCTGGGCTTCATTGTCCTTCCTTGAAGTTCAGGTAGATTTTGTGCAAATTCTCCTCCATGTGTGGGGTCTGCAAGGGGCCTGGTCCTTGAGTTGGGGGTCTCCCTAATTCAGAACATTCACTTCCTGAGATTCTTATGGCTGCATTTGCCTTCTTTCCATGAACATCTCCCTGCTTTCTCAGATTCTGTTTCCCGTTAACTACGATTTTGAGATCGTTTTCACAAACCTACATATCAAGTTTGGTATCTCTCAACTTTCTTCCAGTCCATCATTCATTTTCTTATAAGAGACTATTGTTAGTCAAGTCCTAGTTGCTAAAAATCAGATATTTTTGTACAGCTTTTTACTCATGCACCTTTCTCTGGGTCCTAATCATAAATATTGTTTCTCGAAACTTAATATTCCTCTTATAAAATTTAATTTTATTCAAAAAGGTAAAATACAAGTTTTGGAAAATAAGACAATTACCAAGACAAAACAAAACTCGACTTTTTTTTTTTAAAAAAATGTGCATTTAAAGCAGACAAAAACATACATATTGTCCCCTCCCCGCCCCAGTTGAATACAATTAACAGGGATCCTGACAAGGATTTTAAACATCTCCCTGCATCAGGCTAGAGACGCATCATGCTTGAAAGCAGCCACAATTATCCCAGTTCCGAAGAAAGCAGGCATAAATAGCTTGAATGACTATAGACCCATTGCACTGATGTCTATAGTGATGAAATGCTTTGAGAAACTGGTCCTACAACACCTCAGTTCCTATCTTCCACCAAATTTTGATCAACACGTTTGCTTTTCTTTTAGCAGATTTTTTATTATTATTTTCCCCTTCTACAACACCTTAGTCATTATATCAACATTGTTATGTCCTCATACCTGTACATGTATATAAGATTTTGCTTCTATATTTACACACCTTTATACACAGTTCTCTATATATTTATATATATTGTTTTGCAGCCATTTGTACTAATTGTTCCAAATTTCATAATATTCCGACTCTCCTTTATCTTGTAATTTCAGTGTTAATGTGTCCATCTCTGCACAATCCACAGTTTTTTTAATCACTAATTCGCCCGAGGGGGTATTATTTTGTTTCCAGCATTGGGCAAATGCTATTCTAGCTGTAGTTAGCAGATGTGTTAATATGTACTTAATTTTCTTTGTATATTTCCCTTTGATTATTCTCAGCAGAAAGGTTTCGGCTTTGTATTTTATCTGTTCTCCTATAATTTCTTGCACCCATTTCCAAATTTTTGCCCAGGTCCACCATATGTGATAATAAGTCCCTTGTATTTTTTTACACTAACAGCAGGTCGGCGTCATGTTTGGGTACATTTTAGCCAATCTTGTTGGTGATAAATGCCAACTATAAAACATTTTGTACATATTTTCTTTAAGTGCTGCTGTTCGTGTTCGTTTATAATTTGTGTTCCAAATTCTTTCCCAATCCACTAGATCTATGTTGTAACCGAAGTTTTTGGCCCACGCTATCATGCAACCTTTAACTTTTTCTTCTTCTAATGTTACTTCTAATAAATATTTGTACATTTTTGTTATGAATTTATTTTCCGGACCAATTAAAATTTTATCTATTTGTTGTAATTCTGTGTATATTCCATATTCTTTTACATCTTTTTTGTATCTCAATTGTGGCCACCAATCTATATTTATATTTTGCTCCTTTAATTCTTGATTTGTTTTCAAATTCCCTTGGCTGTCTAAAATTTCACTATATCTAACCATTTTCAATAGATCCAGTGTATTGGGATGTGTCATGGCTTCCATGGTGGAAAGCCATGTCGGTATTTTCATGCAATGTTTTTCTCTAATTTTATTCCAGACCTGTATCAGTGCATCTCTAATATAGTGTCTGTGAAAGTATTTTTGTTTCTTTTTACCCTCTTCCCATAGGAAAAAAATGCCATCCCGTTTGCAAATCGTGGCCCTCTAATGTTAGTATTCTTTTATTTTTTAAATTTATCCAATCCCTGATCCATGTTAGTGCTGCTGCTTTGTAATAAAGCTCCCAGTCAGGGAGTCCCATACCACATCTGCTTCTGTCATCCTGTAGAGCTTTCTACTTTATCCTGGCTTTCTTCCCTTGCCATATAAATTTTAGTATAATCTTATTCAATTCAGGAAAAAAAAATTCCTAATTTTATGGGGATTGTTTGAAATAAGTATAATAGTCTCGGTAGTACATTCATTTTTATCACTGCTGTTTTCCCTAATAATGATAGTTGTAGTTTCCCTCATAATTCTAGATCTTTTTTTTATTTGTTGCACTAATTTTGTATAATTATTTTCTTTTATAGTTGAGCACTTTGCAATTAGCCATATTCCAGAATATTTAACTTTCTTTGTCACTTGCAGTCCTATTATTCTTTCTAATTCTTTATTCTGTTCTTCCTTCACATTTTTAGTTATCATTTTATTCTTTTCTCTATTAATCTTTAACCCTGCTACATCTCCATATTTTCCTAATTCTCGCATTAAGCTACTTCCTGTTTCTAGTGGGTCTTCTATAATGAATACCAAATCATCTGCAAAGGCCTGAATTTTATACTCCTTTTTTATTTCAGTTCCTCTTATCTCCGAATTTTGTCTAATTCTTATTAAAAGACTTTCAAGTGTCAGGATAAAGAGCAGAGGTGATAGTGGGCATCCCTGCCTTACTCCTTTCATTATTTTAAAGGTCTCTGTACTTTCCCCATTTAATAATATATTTGCCCTTTGGGTGGAGTATATCGTTTCTATTAATCTTTCAAATTGGTCCCCTAATTTCATATTCTTAATTTGTTGTATCATGAATTCCCAATTTAAATTGTCAAATGCCTTCTGTGCATCCAGAAAGATGAGTGCCACTTGTTTCTCTGGATGTGCCTCATAGTACTCTAAAATATTTGCTATTATTCTAGTGTTATTCCTGATTTGTCTTGTTGGGAGAAATCCATTTTGGTCTGGATTTATATAGTCATTTAATAGTTCCATTTTTGTCCAAATATCTATCAAGTTTAGCTCCTCCATCATCTCAAAACAGGTTGTTGGTAATACTTTTTTTACATAATCTTTTTTACTGTCTACTATGGCATTATAATCTCCTATTATGCAGGTATTCCTCACTCCAATTTCTCTAATTCTTTCATGTAATTTTTTATAAAAGTCCTTCTGATTTCCGTTTGGAGCGTATATTGCTACCAATAGTATTGATTTTTGATTTATACATATCTCTATCATTAATATTCTTCCCTTTGGGTCTGCATAAATTAAATTTGTCTTTATCCCATCTTTAACATATATCGCTATCCCTTTTCTCTTTTCTTCTGCTGATGCTGCATATAATTTTCCTAATTTAGGACATTCCAGGTATTTTATATCTTGTTTTTTAATGTGTGTTTCCTGTAAGCATATTATATCTGCCTTTTGTTTTGTTAATTTTGCCCAGATACTCTTTCTTTTTGTTGGCAAATTTAAACTGTTAATATTTACTGACAATAATTGAATTTT